>NW_027512549.1:300000-458794 GCF_048772815.1 Callospermophilus lateralis | reverse complement strand
GTTGTCCATTCCTTTGGTTTGAATCTCTATGCCTTCTTCTATCCTGATGACTCTTAAATTTGTTTTTTGTTTTTTTATGACATCCCATATCTTTTGAATAAATTCCTGGTGGGATTTAAGAATCTTTTCTGTGTTTACTCAATTCTTTTCAAGTTGATAAACTTTGTCTTCATTATCTGATGTTCTGACTTCTACTTGATCTAGTCTATTTGTAATATTCTTGTTTGAGTTTTTAATTTGGTTTATATTTTCCTGCATTTCTAGGATTACTGTTTAATATCTTTTTTAAGATCTCTATCTCCTGGTAATGCTCATTCTTTGCCATTTGAATTTGTTTGTTTAATTCATTTTCAAAATATACTTTTATTGCTTGGACTTGCTGCCTCATGTCTTCTCTAATATTCCTTTCCATCTGAGTTCGGTATGCCTTGAGTTCTTTCCCTATCCCTGTTTCTGATGCTTCAAGGTCCTCCTGTAGAATTAAGTTGTCCTGCATTGTTTGTACTCCTTTTTTGCCCTTGTTTTTTCATGATGTTCACGTTACTTTCCAGCTCTATTTGATTGCTTTGTTTCTGCTTTATTCTTTAGATTTGTTTTGGTGTTGTATATCTCTGTTGTCTCTCCTTTGTGTTGGTAAACTATGCCTGCTAAAGTGGATTCCGCTTGGAAGTAATTCCGAAGGCCGAGCTCCAGTGATGTCACCTCTCTGCTTTGGCGGGCCCCAGGCTCCTTGCCGAGGTGTCCGAATTGGGGGGTGGGACTTGACTGTCTCTGGTTTGTTTCAGCTCTGGGTCACTGGCAGGCGGGTGGTCTCCAGCCGCCCAATTGCGCGGTTGGTCGCCAGCGGGCAGGCGGTCTCCAGCCGCCCAGTCACACGGGCAGCAGGTGGGCTGTCGCCGTTGGGTTGGCAATCTCTAGCCACGCAGTCTCACGCTCGGTTGCCGGCGGGCGGGCATTCCTCAGCCCCCCAGTCACTCAGGCAGTGGGTGGAATGTCACGTGCAGGCCTGCGGTCTCCAGCCGCCCAGTCACAAGGGCCTGCCTTCTAGTCCTTTGGTTTCTCCTGCTTGTCCTGGTTTCTTTTTCTAGACCAGATTTCCCCTGAGTGATGCCTCTCGGCAGTTCAAACTGTACTCTGTGCCTGCCGTTTGTTGGGTGTGGAGGGTGTCTTTTGGGAACCCAGACACTCTATTGTTTTGATTTTTTCCGCTTGCCCCTCCCCCAGCACTGGCTATACACGTTTCATTATCGCCACTGATGGTAGGGGGAGTCGAAAGTCAGGTGTCTCTATTTTTTCTTGCGTCTTTATGCAGGCTTGCACTGATTAACCCTCCCCCGGAAAGCCTAGGAGACATTTTATGCGAATTCCCCGCTGTATGAGAGATGAGCTGAGTAACACACATCTGTTTTATTGTTGCAATCTATTGGAGAGGGGCGGTGGTTACTTCAGATCTCAAAGATGGTGGCCGCTGGTTTCCTTGGTGGAGTTTCTTTTGTGGGGGATAGAACTATACCACTTTCTTCCCTGTCTGAATTCCCAAACTCAGCCCGGGGATCAGTGGGAGCTCAGCCGGCAGGATTCCACAGAAACCGCAGCAACATTTCTCCCTGCTTCAGGTCACTTCTCGGTGGTGCCCCGCCATCTGAAACAGCAGGCGTGGCTGCATGATTCAATCAGCCCGGATCTCTGATTGCACAGTTGGCTATTGGGAATCCCGGCACTCTATTGTTTTGATTTTTTTTTCCGCTTGCCCCTCTCTCAGCGCTGGCTAGACAGGTTTTTTTCACCACTGATGGGAGGGGGAGTTGAAAGTCAGGTGCCTCTAGTTTTCCCCTGTCTTTATGCAGGCTCGCTCTGATAATCTCTCCCCCAGAAAGCCTAGGAGAGATTTGATGCAAATTCCCCGAAGTATGGGAAATGAGCTGAGTAACAGCACCTGTTTTATTGTTGCAATCTGTAGGGGAGTGGCTGTCGTTACTTCAGCTCACCAAGATGGTGGCCGTTGGTTTCCTTCGTGGAGTTTCTATTGTGGGGGTTAGAACTGTACCACTTTCTTCCCCATCTGAAACCCTGAACTCAGCCCAGGGCTCAGTGGGGACTCTACTGGCAGAATTCCACAGAATCTGCATCAACGTTTCTCCGTGATTATTGATCGCATCTCGGTGGTGCCCTGCTGTCTGTAGCCACTGGACAGGTCGCGCGGATCAGTCAGACAGGATCTCCGGTCACAGAGTTGGCTCATGTTTGGGACTCATTTACCGGACATCAGTGCTAGAAATCCTTCTTCTAGGTTTCAGTGCACCCCCATTTTGCTGTAAGTTCCTAACAAGATAGTTTTTTGTCGTTCTTAGTCGTTAGTCACCTGCGCAGTGGCGCGGTACAATGGGTATGATGCTCTCTATTCACGGCCCTCTTGCAATGTCAAAATATTATGATTTGTATGCACCATTCACTGAAGTTAGTTTTCAGTATTAGGAAACAAATATGTATTTCAGGTGGATGAATATTTCTGAGAATAATCTTGTGAAAAGTTCATTATAAATCCTCATACATGAATATAAATGATTTTAGGAAGTGTATAATAAGACACATATATTTCATATTTTGAAAAATCTGGAGAGTATATATATACACACACACACACACACACACACACACACAAACACACACACACAGAGACATTAAAAAGTAGCATTATATATGCCAATCGAAATTCATCATTAAATATATAACATCCACTTATCCAAAAATATACATTTTACTGAAAATGGATTTATGCATAATGTTGGTCAACTAGGAAGCTCACCCATAGGTTAAATTTTCGGTTCCAACAGAGGTTAGGAGGAGTGATCTCTTCTCACAATTTTTATCTGCCATGTCAGCCACCTCAGAAGAATGTACATGTGATACCAGGAAGGATTCTATTTGTGCATATAAAAATACATGTGCTTAATAGGCTACAGAAAAGGGAGAGAGGAATTCACATATTTGTTAATTTTAAAAACATGGAGAACTATGTCAATAAACATTAAATATATATTTTAACTCCTACACAATATAATCCAAAAGGGATGTCCAACTACATATCATGCCTTCTCTGAATTGCTGGTATTTGTATTCTGTTTGGGTTACTATTCTCCATCATATAAGGATTAGTAGTCAGAGTCTAGTAGGGTATGGGTTAGTGTCAGAGATTCAGTATTTCGAATGGAAAATAGGAAAGTAAACCCAATGTGTTTGCAAATATGTGCTACACAAAAATCTTCCCACTCACATTAAGAACAATCCCTTGATATTACCCTCGCTGGAAGAAATACACAATTAGAGGATAAGAGTTAGAAAATCTGTGAATACATACCCGGAATGGAATATGCTCAGGAGTTCACAACCTTGGAGGTGATAGATGACTTTCCAAAAATAAAAGACAAGGTAAACACTCCACAAACATGGAGCTCTGCAGGCCTAAAGACTTCTTGAGATACTGCCTCTGAGTTGGGACACTTGAAATGTATGTTGTTGTCGGTAGCTTTAGCATCCTATGTAGTGAGAGCATCAAAACTGGGTCAACATCTATGTGACCTGGAGGACATGGTATCTAATTTTCCAATTAAAATGAGGCAGCAGTGCTGAATTCTCACTTTGTAGGTAAACTGTGGCAACTGGGGGATAAGTGTCTCTTCGCGTGGACTGTGAAGCCATTTGGTCATACTCTACTTTTCGTGGTGATTCTTGCTGCTGCACTGGGAGTTTGGTATTTGCTTCATGAAATACAAGGAGTTCAACTGGGACACAGTGCTGGAGGGAGTTCTGTCACGTGTGGTGGGACAGAGTCTGCAGGAGAATGCACCAACCAGGCTTATGTCCAACATAGCTTGCCCCCTTGACCATATCAACCTGATTCTGAACATTGCCCAGAAACCTATCCATATAACAAGATGCATTTTCATATAAGGGTCTGCTGGCTGCATCATGTCAGTCACAAGCCATTTGAAAGCCAACGGCCGATCCACATGAAACCACCAGAGATGTTTTATCTCACACCTACCCACCTTTGCTTTAGGCCCACTACTCAGCAGGTTCCAACTTACTGGCATCTCTGTTCTACACAATTTTTTTGTGAAACCCAGTCAATCAAGGCACTTTCTGGTACACTCATGATCAGCAACAGGATCTCCAATGGTTTTCCAGTGCCACCTCGTCATGGGAATTTCAAAAATTTCATGGTATTTATCGAGCCCATTTTTCAAGGATGAAGTTGTAGGCACTGAGGGTTTCATTTAATTCAGTAACCATTAAATGGTGAGGAAGCCCATTTCAATGAACGCTCTGGATAACTCTCACAGGCAAGGCTTCCCAAAGTGTTGCCAAATGGTCACATGAAGCCAGGCCCATTGAGGTCTACAATGTAAAATCCTTGCCTGTTTTGCCTCTCAACTATGGCTGCTAATTCTTTCAGAAAAAAAATTATGTGATAACCTGGCTGAGATTCCCTGTGCTCTGTGGAAAGCCTTCCTGGGCACAGATCTCAGATTCCAAGGGTGACTCTCATGCATGGCCTTCTAAAATCCCAACAAAACTCATGGCAATACTTCTCTGAGATCAGTTCCAGAACTCAGTCTCTAAGGGGAATCACACCAGAGTTCAAGACCAGGTGGAGCCAGTCATATTTTTCAACAACCACAATAATAACCACAATTAAAATCAGAACACTTCCACATGGCCATCATCTTCTTCCATATAGACACTCATTTTAACCTCTGGATGGAGGTTTCCATGAGGGTCACAGCCCAAGACAGTGTCCAAAATAAGCTCCCTTGCCCCTCATTTGCTTAAAGTTGGGGTGGCCTGAACACCTTTCTGTGAACCATGACTGATCAAATAGGCCTGCCGTTAATACTGCTCTGCTTCTCCAATTTGAGGACTACTGACTGTGGGGTTTAGAATCTTCATGTGAATTGGAATCATTGGAATCACCTATGGGCTAGCCTCTGAAGGGCTTTGAAGAACTCATTTGACCCAAAGGCACCCTATTCTCACTTGATAGAGGTCAGGAACCTTACAGAGGTAGGGAGAGACTTCATCCACAAGGACTGCTCTTTTGGCCATTTTGGTTTTGGATGAACACGTGGGATGTATAAGGTGCTGAGTATCTAACCACAGCCTCACACAGGGCCAAGAGGCTGTTTCAGAAACATCCATTTCCAAAGAGCCACAGGTGATGCCCATTCATTTCCATTTGAAAACTGTTTTCTTCAGGCTTCACAAATGAGTGTCCTGAGGTAAAAACCTTCCTGAAATTCAGGGCAGCAGAACAATAGGTAAGCAAAAGCCCGAAAGAAGGGTTTCTCCACTGAGACTTTCCTGGTCCCACTGATATCTGAGTTTTCTTAGATGCTCGCCATTCCCTTCAGCTATCCAGTACATCACCATATCACAGAGCTTGGAGGTGGTACATATCTTGGACACAAAACCATGAGGCTATTCTGGAGAGTTTCCAGAATTCAGGAAGAAAACAGAAACTTAGTAAGAGAGCAGATGTTGCCCTTCAATAAGACAAGCTGCAGTCCATTTGTAAATTGGGCAGGATGAATGTTTGGAAGCTTTCTACTAGACAGGACACATCCATTGATGCATTCTCTTTTCTAATGTCTACAACCACGGACAGAGTGGGATGCACAGACATAGAAGCACTCGCCTTGTCAAACGACTTACTGGAAACAATCCACACCAATCCAAACAAAGAGCCTTTCCTTCCTATTCTCAGAACATAAGACAAAACCACAAACCCACACACACACACACTCAAAGGCACCTCCTTTGCTCAAGTAAGTCTGTGACTATCCAGAGTGTCCTCGGAATGGTGGGCCATTGTATGTTCCCCCAAAATGGCCTGTCCTGTATCAGATCTAGTCTCCTTGGCCAACACTTTGAAGTTGTTAGGAGCCATGGGTGAGCCACTACCTGATTTCCCAGGAAAAGCTCCTCTTCAGAGCTTTCCTGTCATTTGGCCATCGTCACATCATAGGTACTAAGAAAGACTGACTCTGTTCTTGATAAATCAAAACAAGTGAGACCACTGGGACTGGGACTGTGACTGGCTCTTGGTGCCTGTCTTCCAGGATCAAACGTCCAGAGAGTTCCATCACCAAGGCAGTGAGGTGAGGTCATTTCCTTCAGGAACTGAATGAGGTCACTGACTTTGCAACCACTTTGTCCTAAAAGTTACTTCTAAAAGTCCCATGAGATGGAGGCTGTCCCTACTTCCTGTCACACTTTCACAGTTAGAATGGTATACCAACCATAGGTACCTGGGAACAGCTCTCCACACAGGCCTAGTTTGGTCCATCTTCTCTACATTAAGAAGGTAGAGGCTGATTGAGACACATCCCTTCATCCTGACCAGATAGTTTGCCATGGAAGATGTCTTTTGCTCTCTCAGGTCCTTCATAGCTTCCTTCATGATCTCAGGGGATCATTTCTGCATATACCTTTGATGTTCTAAGCAGGTGGAAGATCCCCTACATTCCTGTATTGTAAGACCAACTCTGTCCCTCCTCTTCTGTAAAGTTAGATTGAGGGAAAAGTGTATGTTTAGGGTTAATAACATGTTTGATTTGCGTTAGGAATCTTTCTGCCGGATGAATAATGGTATTGGGAGCCTGTGATATTTACAAAAATATATAGGTAAAATATAAGTATAAAAACAGAAATCTAGGTAAGATTGGAAGCCAGAAGGGAACTGGGCCCTTGAGTGGGATACTTAGGTTTGAATTATGTTCTGCACATGTGTCTCAGATAAATTGATATACAATGGCATAGGACCTTATACCTTGGATAATTGATTGTCGAAGAGAACATCGAGTCAAAAAACTATAGTCAGTAGCATTAGGAAGATAGTCAGTAGGTTTAGAAAGAAGAGTGAGTATAGGATTTGGACCAAAAGTTCTTTAGCAATAGGGTTTCGGGTAGAGAGTGAATGTAAATGTCAGCATATGTGAAGTATCAGTCACAATGATGAACTGGGGGAAATATGTATGAAAGCAGGTATCAATAAAGATATTACGAAATCAGGCAAAGTATGAAGTGAGTGATAGGATTAGACATTTTCAACATGTTTGAGGTTGAATATATAATCTTAGGAAGAAACAAATATGTAGTCACCAATTGGATTTACATTTGAGAGCATTAGGCAACCTGGACATGGTTCTTTTTAGTAATCCACGCTCCCTTGGCATTTAGGCTTTGATACAATCATGAGTGTGACCTTCGCTTTTTGTGTCCAGAATATTCCTGTGATGAAATCTATATATAGATAAGGTGACATGAGTATTTCTTCCACCATTTCTGGGAGCGATATTTTGAAGACGTATAAATTAGTATTGAAGGGACAAAGAGGAGTACACTGTATCTATGAATATAGAGATAATGCATTAATAGACAATACTGTGAATAAAAAACATAACTGGTTCCAACTTTAAATAATTGATTGAATTGAATCGTGAACATATAGAGGAAATCTTATATTGATATACAATTTTTCATTCCAACCAGTTATACATCTAATGTTAATATTAATGTTATGGTTCATCATGAAGAGTGTGTGAGTTTAGCTTCGAAATTGATTATGGAAATTGAAAATAATGTATTTGGAAAGAAGTCTCATGAAAAGACCACTCAAGTAACATGGAGGAATACATGTGTTCTGAAGCAAGAAGTGTTTGAATGTGAAACAAATTCCTATATATTTGTGAACTTGTGGATGAAATACATATCCTATGATGTGCAAAAACTGAAGAAATAGTAATGTACCAGTGTTGGATTAAAATGAAGGTCAATATAGACATCATGTCCCATTGGAATCTACTGGCATTGATGTTAAACTGGGTCAGTTACTGTAGAAATATTATGATTTGTAAACACCATTGATTGAAGTTAGTTTTCAGTACTGGGAAACAAATATGTATTTCAGGTGGATGAATATTTCTGAGAATTATCTTCTGAAAAGTTGATTATAAATCCATATACATGAACATGAATGAATTTACAGAGTGTGTATAAGACACATATATTTCATATTTTGAGAAATCTGGAGATAGATATATATATATATATATATATATATATATATATATATATATATATATATATATATATATTTTAAATAAACACAAATATACATTAAAAAGTATCAATACATACATGCTAATCATAATTCATCATGTAATATACATCATCCACAGATGCAAAAATATTTATTATACTGAACATGGATTTATGTATAATATTGTTCTACTGGGAAGCTCACACATAGTTTGAATTTTCAGTTCCCACAGGGTTTAGGAGGACTGATCTCTTCTCACAATTTGTATCTGCCAATTCAGCCAACTCATGAAAATGTACGTGTGATACCAGGTAGGATTCTCTATGTGCATATAAAAATACATGTGCTGAGTAGGCTACAGAGAAAGGGAGACATATTAACATATTTGTGAACTTTAAAAACACATGGAGGACTACTTCAATTAAAAATTGAGTAGATTTATAACACCTACCCTTAATCATGCAAAAGGGAAGTCCAACTGTACACCATGTCTCCACTGAACTGCTTGTATTTTCATTCTGTTTGGGTATTATTCTCCATCATATTAGGATTAGTAGTCAGAGTATAGTAGGGTATGAGTTACTGTCAGGGATTCAGTATTTCAAATGGAAAATTGGAAAATGGATCAATGTGTATGCAAATTAGTGTTACACAAAAATTTTCCCACTCTCATTTAGAACAATAACTTTACATTATTTTCACCCCAAGTAAGACACAATTAGAGGAAAAGAGTTAGAAAATCTTTGAATTCATACCTGAACTGAAAACTGCTCCGGATTTCACAACCTTGGAGATGGTAGAGGAGTTTCCAAAAGTAAGGGACTATGTAAATACTCCACAAACATGAAGATTTGCCAGCCTAAAGACTCTGCAGAAACTGCCTCTAAGATGGACAGTTGAAATATATGTTGTTTTCAGGAGCTTTAGCTTTTTTTCTAGTAAGACCATCAAAGCTGTTTATGCATCTCTGTGACCTTGAGCACATGGTTTATAATTTTCCAATGAGCATGAAGCAGCAGTGCTGAATTCTCTCTTTGTAGGTAAACTATGGCCACTGGGGTCTATGTGTCTCCCCATGTGGACTGTGAAGCCATTTCATCATCCTCCACTTTGTATAATGTCTCCTGCTGCACTCAGAGTTTTGTATTTGTTTCATGAAATACAAGGAGTTAAACTTGACCACAGTGCTGGAGGGAGTTCTGTCACATGTGGTGGGTCAGGGTCTGCAGGAGAATGCACCAACAGGGCTTGTATACCACATAGGTTGCCTCCGTGACCATAGCAACCTGATTCTGAACATTGCCCTTAAACCTCTCCATATAACATGATGCGTTTACATACAATGTTCTGCTGGCTGCACCATGTCAGTCACAAGCCATTTGGAAGACAATGGCAGATCCACATGACCCCACCACAGATGTTTTATCACACACTTAATCACCTCTGCTCTAGGCCCACTATTCTGCAGGCTCCAAATTACTGGCATCTCCGTTCTACACCATATTCATGAAAACCAGTTAATCAAGGCACTGTCTGGTACACTCATGATCAGCAACAGGACATCCAAAGGTTCTTCAGTGCCACCTGGTCATTGGAATTTTAAAAATTTCATGGTATTTATCTAGCCAATTTTCAAGGATAAAGTTGGAGGCACTGTTTATTTCAATTCATTCAGGAATTATTCAATGTTGAGGAAGATCATTTCAATGAAAGCTCTGGAGAACTCTCACAGGCAAGGCTTCCCAGAGCATGGCCAAAAGGTCACATGAAGCCACGCCCATTGAGGTGTACAATTGAGGTCCATGTGTGTTTTGACTATCAAATATGGCTGCCAAGTCTTTCAGAATTAAATCATGTGATATCCTGTCTGAGATTCCCAGTGCTCTGTGGAAAGCCACCGTGGGCATAGATCTCAGTTTCCAAGGGCGACTCTCATGCGTGGCCTCTTAAAATCCCCACACAATTTATGGCAATTCTTCCTTGATGTGTGTTCCAGAACTCAGTCTCTAAGGGGAATGACACCAGAGTACAAGCCCAGGTGGATCCAGTCATCTCTTCCAACTGCCACAAGAATGACCACAATTAAAACCAAAATACACCCACATGGCCCTCATCTTCTTAAATATAGACATTCATCATAACCTCTGGCTGGAGGTTACCATGCGGAATGCATCCCAAGAGAGTGTCCAAAATAATGTTGCTTGCCCCTCATTTGCCTAAAGTCAGGGTGACATGGACACCCTTCCTGTGAACCAGGAGTGATCAAATAGGCCTGCCATTAATACTGCTCTCCTTCTCCAATTTCAGGCCTACTGACTCTCAGGTATAGATTCTTTATGTGATTTGGAGTCTTGAGAAAACACAAGCACCTCTGCAGGGCTTTAAAGAACTCATTTGACCTAAAGGATTCCTATTCACACTTGATGGAGGTAAAGAACCTAACAGAGGAATGCAAGAGACTCATTCACAATGACTAATTTTTTGCCATTTTGGTTTTGATTGCACACATGGAATCTATCTTTAGATCTATCATGTGCTGAGAATCTAAGCCACAACCTCACAGAGGCCCAAGAGGCTGATTCGGACACATCCCTTTCCAAAGCAATTAAGCAAAGAGCAACATGTTATGCCCATTTATTTCCATTTGAAAACAGTTTTCTTCAGGCTTCACAAAGGGGTGGCCTGAGGCAAAGACCTTCTTGACATTCAGGGCAACATAACCATAAGTATGCAAATAAACCAAAGCAGGGTCTCTCCACTGAGAGTTTACTGGTCACACATTTATTTGAGTTTTCTAAGATGTTCCCATTCCCTACAGCTATCAAGTACATGGCCATGTCACAGAGCTTGGAGGTGGTACATATCTTGGACTCAAAACCATGGGCCTATTCTTGAGATTTGCCGGAATTCAGGAAGAAAACAGGAACTTAGAAAGTTAGTAGGTGTTTCCCATGCATAAGGCGAGCCACAGTCCATTCCTAAATCGGGCAGGAAGAATGCTGGGAAGCATTCTACTAGACAGGACACATCCTTGATGCATTGTCTTTTCTAATGTCTACAACCACGGACAGAGTGGGAAACACAGACATAGAAGCACTCGCCTTGTCAAACGACTTACTAGAAACAGTCCACTCCAATCTAAACAAACCGCCTTTCCTACCTATTCTCAAAACATTAGACAAAACCACAAACTCACACCCACACCCACAAAGGCACCTCCTTAACTCAAGTAGGTCTGTGAATATCCAGAGTGTTCTCTGACTGGTGGACCATACTATATTCCCCTGAAATGGCCTGACCTGTGTCAGATCTGGTCTCCTTGGCTAACTCTGTGAAGGTGTCAGGAGCCAGAGGTGAGCCACTACCTGCTTTCTCAGAAACGGCTCCTCTTCAGAGCTTTCCTGGCATTTGGCCATCCTCACATCAGTAGTTACCAAGAAAGACTGACTCTGTCTTTGGTAAATCCAAACAAGTGTGACCACTGGGACTGGGACTGAGACTGGCTATGGGTGACTGGCTTCATGAATCCCAAGTTCAGAGATTTTAATCACCAAGGAAGTGAGGTGAGGTCACTTCCTTCAGGAACTGAATGAGGTTACTGCCTTGGCAATCACTTTGTCCTACCAGTGGCTTCCAAGTGTCACATGAGAAGGAGGCTGCCCCTACTTCCTGTTACACTTTCACAAGTTAGAATGGTATATCAATAATAGGCGCCCTGGAACAGCTACCCACACAGGCTGGGTTTGGTCCATTTTCTCTACATTAAGAAGAGAGAGGCTGATTCAGACAGAACCCTTCATCCTGACCAGGTTGTTTGCCATTGAAGATGACTTTTGCTCTCTCAGGTCCTTTATAGCTGCCTTCATGTTCTTCAGGGATCATTTATGCATGTACCTTTGAGGTTTTCATCAGGTGAAATATCTCATACATTCCTGTGTTTTAAGACCAACTCTATCCCTGCTCTTCCGTAAATTTAGATTGATGGAACAGTGAATGGTTAAGGTTAACAACATGTTTGATTTGGGTTAGAAATCATTCTGCTGGATGAATGATGGTATTTGGAACCTAAAATATTTAAAAGAATATAGAGGTGAAATATAATTATAAAAACAGAAATCTAGGTAAGATTCGAAGCCCAGAATGGCATTGGGACCTTGACTGGGATAATTAGCATTGAATTACTTTCTGCACAGATGTCTAAAATAAATCTATAATCAATGGCATAGGATCTTCTACCTTGGATGATTGAATGTACAAGAGAACATCCAGTCAAACAGGGATAGTCGGTAGGATTAGGAAGATAGTCGGTAGGTATAGGAAGAAGAGTGAGTATAGTATTTGGAACAAAAGTTCTTTAGCAATAGGGTTTTGGTTAGAGAGTGAATATGTTTGTCAGCACATGTGAAGAGTCAATCACAATGATGAACTTGGGAAATATGTAGGAAAGCAGATATCAATAGAGACATTACAAAATTAGGCAAACTATAAAGTGATAGGATTAGACATTTTCAAAGGGTTCAGGTTGAATATATAATCTTAGGAAGAAACACATATGTAGTCAGGAATAGGATTGACATTTGAGAGAATTAGGCAATGTGGACATGGATGTTTTTAGTAATCCATGCTCACTTTCCATTTAGGCTTTGGTACAATAATAAGTGTGACCTTTGCATTTGGTGTCCAGAATATTAGTGTAATAAAATGTATATGTAGATCAGGTGAAATGAGTATTTCTTCCACCATTTCCGGGAGCAATATTGTGAAGACGAATAAATTAGTATTGGGGGTACAAAGAGGTGTATGCTGTGTCTATGAATATAGAGATAATGCATAAATAGATCATACTGGGAAAAAATATAACTGGTTCCACTTAAATAATGGATTGAATTGATATCTGAAAATATATAGGAAATCTTATATTGATATACAATCATTCATTCCAAAGAGTTATACATCTAATGGTAATCTTAGAGTTATGGTTTATAATGAAGGGTGTGTGAGTTTTGTTTCAAAAGTGATTACGGAAATAGAAAATAATGTGTTTGGAAAGAAGTCTCATGAGAAGACCAGTCAAGAAACATGGAGGAATACATGTGTTCTGAAGCAGAAAGTGATTGAAAGTGAAACAAATGCCTATAAACTTCCTAACTTGTGGAATAAATATATATCCTATTATGTGCATAAACTGAAGAAATAGTAATGTAACAGTGTTGAATAAAAATGAACTTCAAAATACACATCATATTCCATAGGAATCTACTTGCATTGATGTAAAACTAGGTCAGTTACTGTAGAAGTGAAAATTGGAAAATAAATCCAATCTGGAATGGGAAATTCTCAGGAGTTCACAACCTTGGATGTGGTGGAGGAGTTTCACAAAGTAAGGGACATTGTAAACACAACCCAAACATGGAGCTCTGCTGGCCTAAAGACTTCTTGAGAAACTGGCTTTGAGGTTGGGCACTTAAATTTATATTGTTGTCCGGAGCTATAGCTTCTTTGTAGTGAGACCATCAAAGCTGGGTGTGCATCTATGTGACCTGGAGGACATGGTATCTTATTTAATAATGAACATATGGCAGCAGTACTGAATTCCCTGTTTGTAGGTAATCTGTGGCCACTGGGGGCAAAGTGTCTCCCCATGTGGACTGTGAAGCCATTTGTTCATCCTCCATTTTCGTGGTGTTTCTTGCTGCTGCACTGGGAGTTTGGTATTTGCTTAACGAAATACAAGGAGTTCAACGGGGACAAGTGCTTGTGGCTACCCCTACTTCATGTGACACTTTTACAAGTTAGAATGGTATATCAACCATAGGCACCCAGGAACAGCTCTCCACACAGGCTTTGTTTGGTCCTTCATATCTGCCTACATCTTCTCCAGGGGTCATATCTGCATGGACCTTTGAGGTTCTCAGCAGGTGGAAGATCCCCTATATTCCTGTATTGTAAGACCAACTCTGTCCCGCTCTTCTGTAAAGTTAGATTGAGGGAACAGTGTATGGTTAGCATTAATAACTTGTTCAATTTGGGTTAGGAATTATTCTGAGGGATGAATAATGATATTGGGAATCTGCTATATTTATAAGAACATAGAGGTGAAATATATGTATGAAAACAGAAATCTAGGTAAGATTTGAAGCCAAGAAGGGAATTGGGCCCTTGATTGGGATACTTAGCATTGAATTACCTTCAGCAGAGTTTTCTTGGATAAATCAATATACAATGGCATAAGACTTTGTACCTTGGATGATTGAATTTAGAAGGGAACATCAACTCCAAAAGGGATAGTCGGTAAGATTAGGAAGATAATCGGTAGTTTTCGGAAGAAGTGTGAGTATAGAATTTGGAAAAAAAAAATCTTTAGAAACAGGGTTTCGATTAGAGAGTGAATGCCAATGTCAGCACATGTGAAGAGTCAGTCACAAAGATGAACTAGGGAAAAAAATGTAGGAAAGCAAATATCAAGGAAGACAATAGGAAATTAGGCAAAGTACAAAGTGAGTGTTAGGATTAGACATTTTCAACAGGATTGAGTTTGAATATATAATCTTAGGAAGAAACAAATATGTAGTCACCAAAGAATGACATTTGAGAGCATTAGGCAACCTGGACATGGATGTTTTTAGTAATCCGTGTTCACTTTCCATTTAGGCTTTGTAAAATCATAAGTGTGACCTTTGCAGTTTTGTCCAGAATATTACTGTGATAAAATGTATATGTAGATCAGGTGACGTGAGTATTTCTTCAACCATTTCCGGGAGTAATATTGAGAAGACGTATAAATTAGTATTGGGGGTACAAAGAGGTCTACGCTGTGTCTGTGAATATAGAGATAATGCATGAGTAGACCATACTGTGAATAAATAATATAACTGGTTCCACTTTAAATAATTCATTTAATTGATATCTGAAAATATACAGGAAATCTAATATTGATATACAATCATTCATTCCAACCAGTTATACATCTAATGGTAATATTAGGTTATGGTTTATCATGAAGGGTGTGTGAGATTTTCTTCAAAAGGATTATGGGAATCGAAAATAATGTGTTTGGAAAGAAGTCTCAAAAAATTCCAGTCAAGAAACCTGGATGAATACATGTGTTCTAAAGCAGGAAGGGATTTAAAGTGAACCAAATGCCTCTAAATTTGTGAACTTGTGGATGAAATATATATGCTATGATGGGCTAAACGTGAAGAAATAGTAATGTAGCAGTGTTGAATAGAAATGAAGTTCAAAATAGACATCTTGTCCCATAGTAATCTACTTGCATTGATGTTAAACTGGGTCAGTTAATGTAGAAATGTTAGGATTTGTATGAACCATTAACTGAAGTCAGATTTCAGTAATGGGAAACAAATATGTATTCCAGGTGGAGGAATATTTCTGAGAATAATCTTCTGAAAAGTTGATTAGAAATCCACATACATGAACATGAATGAATTTAGGGAGTGTATATAATACACATATATTTCATATTTTAAAAAACTTGGAGAGTCACACACACACACACACACACACACACACGCACAGACATTAAAAAGTAGCAATATATATGCCAATCGCATTTCATCATGAAATATATATAATCCACATATCGAAAAATATTCATTTTGCTTAACATGGATTCATGTATAATGTTGTTCTACTAGGAAGCTGACATAGGTTGAATTTTCAGTTCCAACAGCGTTTAGGAGGAATGATCTCTTCTCACAATTTTTATCTTCCAAGTCAGTATCCTCAAAAGAAATTATGTGTGATACCAGGTAGGATTCTATATGTGCGTATAAAAATACATGTGCTGAATAGGCTACAGAGAAAAGGAGACAAGAAGTCACATATTTGTTACCTTTAAAAATACATGTAGAACTATTTCAATTAAAAATTGACTATTTTTATAATACCTACCCTTTATCATGCAAAAGGCAAGACCTAGTATACACCATGCCTCCTCTGAACTGCTTGTATTTCTATACTCTTTGGGTTATTTTTCTTCACCATATTAGGATTAATCATCAAAGTCTAGTAGGGTATGGGTTAGTGTCAGGGATTCAGTATTTTGAATGGAAAATAGGAAAATGAATCCAATGTGTACGCAAACATATGCTACGCAAAAATCTTCCAACTCTCATCAAGAACAATGCCTTGTCATTACCTTCAACCCTAGTAAAACACAATTAGAGGAGAAGAGTTAGAAAATCTGTGAATTCATATGTGGAATAAAATATGCTCAGTAGTTCAAAAAATTGGAGGTGTTAAAGGAGTTTCCAAAAGTAAGGGAAAGGTTAAACAGTCCACACACATGGAGCTCTGCTGGCCTAAAGACTTCTTGAGAAAGTCTCTCTGAGGTTGGGCACTTGAAATATATTTTGTTGTAAGGAGCTTTAGCTTCCTTTGTAGTGAGACCTTCAAAGATGGGTCTGCATCTCTGTGACCTGGAGGACATGGTTTCTTATTTTCCAATGAACATGAGACCACAGTGCTGAATTCTCTCTTCCTAAGTAAACTGTGGACACTGGAACCTAAGTGTCTCCCCGTTTGAACTGTCAAGCCATTTGGTCATCCTCCACTTTTCGTGGGTTTCTTGCTGCTGCACTGGGAGTTTGGTATTTGCATCACGAAATACAAGGAGTTCAACTGGGACACAGTGCTGGAGAGAGTTCTGTCACGTGTTTATGGTCAGGGTCTGCAGGAGAATGCACCATCCAATCTTCTATCTCTCATAGAATGCCGCCGTGTCCATAGCAACCTGATTCTGAACATTTACCTGAAACCAAACCATATAACAATTTGCCTTTACATATAAGGGTCTGCTGGCTGCACCTTGTGAGTCAAAAGCCATTCTATATAAATGCCACATTTTTAATCCATTCATCTATTGAAGGGAATCTAGGTTGGTTCCACAGTCTTGCCATTGTGAATTGTGCTGCTATGAACATCGATATATCAGTATCTCTGTAGCATGCCCTTTTTAGGTGTTTAGGGAATAGACCGAGAAGGGGAATAGGTCAAATGGTGGTTCCATTCCCAGCTTTCCAAGAAATCTCCATACTGCTTTCAAAATTGGCTGCACTAATTTGCAGTCCCACCAGCAATGTACAGGTGTGCCCTTTTCCCCACATCCTCGACAGCACATGTTGTCGTTTGACTTCATAATGGCTGCCAATCTTACTGCAGTGAGATGGTATCTTAGGGTGGGTTTGTTTTGCTTTTCTCTGACTGCTAGAGATGGTGAGCATTTGTTCATGTACTTATTGATTGATTGTATGTCCTCCTCTGAGAAGTGTCTGTTCAGGTCATTGGCCCATTTGTTGATTGGGTTATTCATTTTCTTATTGTTTAATTTTTTTGAGTTCTTTGTATACTCTTGATATTAGGGCTCTATCTGAAGTGTGAGGAGTAAAGATTTGTTCCAAGGATGTAGGCTCCCTATTTACCTCTCTTATTGTTTCTTTTGCTGAGAAAAATCTATTTAGTTTGCGTAAGTCCCATTTGTTGATTCTAGTGATTAACTCTTGTGCTATGGGTGTCCTATTGAGAAATTTGGAGCCCGACCCCACAGTATGTAGATTGTGGCAAAAGATTTCTTCTACCAGATGCAGTGTCTCTGATTTGATATCAACCTCCTAGATCTATTTTGAGTTAACTCTTGTGCATGGCGAGAGGAGGGGATTCAGTTTCATTTTGTTACATATGGAATTCCAGTTTTCCCAGCACCATTTGTTGAAGATGCTATCCTTCCTCCACTGCATGCTTTTAGCCCCTTTATCAAATATAAGATAGTTGTAGTTTTGTGGATTGGTTTCTGTGTCCTCTATTCTGTACCACAGGTCCACCCACCTGTTTTGGCACCAGTACCATGCTATTTTTGTTACTATTGATCTGTAGTATAGTTTGAGGTCTGGTATCGGTATACTGCCTGATTCACACTTCCTGCTTAGAGCTGTTTTTGCTATTCTGGGTCTTTTATTTTTCCATATGAATTTCATAATTGTTTTATCTATTTCTACAAGAAATGACCTTGGGATTTTAATTGGCATTGCATTAAACCTATAGAGAACTTTTGGTAATATTGTCATTTTGATGATGTTAGTTATGCTTATCCATGAACAGGGTATATTTTTCCATCTTCTAAGATTTTCTTCTATTTCTCTCTTTAGGGTTCTGTAGTTTTCATTGTATAAGTCTTTCACCTCTTTTGTTAGGTTGACTCCCAAGTATTTTATTTATTTTTTTGAGGATATTGTGAATGGAGTGATTGTCCTCATTTCCATTTCAGAGGATTTGTCGCTGATATACAAAAATGCCTTTGATTTATGCGTGGTGATTTAATATCCTGCCACTTTGCTGAATTCATTTATTACCTCTAATAGTTTCTTTGTAGACCCTTTTGGGTCTGCTAGGTATAGAATCATGTCTTTTGCAAATAGCGATAATTTGAGTTCTTCTCTTCCTATTTTTATGCCTTTAATTTCTTCAGCCTTTCTAATTGCTCTGGCCAGTGTTTCGAGAACTATGTTGAACAGAAGGGGTGAGAGAGGGCATCAATGTTTTCCTCCAGATTTTAGGGGGAATGCCTTCAATTGTTCTCCATTCAGAATGATGCTAGCCTGAGGCTTAGCATAGATTGCTTTTACAATATTGAGGTATGATCCTGTTATCCCTAGTTTTTCTAGAGTTTTGAACGTAAAGTGATGCTGTACCTTGTCGAATGCTTTTTCCGCATCTCTCGAGATGATCATATGGTTCTTATTTTTAAGTCTATTGATGTGATGAATAACATTTATTGATTTCTGTATATTGTACCAACCTTGCATCCCAGGAATGAATCCTACTTGATCATGGTGCACATTGTTTTTTATATATATGATTTTGTGTCTGATTCGCCAGAATTTTTTTGAGGATTTTTGCATTTTTCCTGAAATACCTTGAAAAGTATTGGTTTTTGTTTTTCTTTAAAGGTTTTTTAAAACTATGCTCTATACCCATCCGGTCCTGGGCTTCTCTTAGTTGGTAGTATTTTGATGGTTTCTTCTATTTCCTCAATTGATATTAGACTGTTTAGGTTGTCTATATCCTCCTGACTCAATCTGGGCACATCATATGACTTAAGAAATTTATCAATGCCTTCACTATATTCTATTTTATTGGAGTATATTAATTCAAAATAATTTCTGATTTTCTTCTGTATTTCTGAAGTGTCTCTTGTTATATTTCCTTTTTCATTTCATATGGTAGTAATTTGAGTTCTCTCTCTTCTTCTCTTTGTTAGCATGGCTAAGGGTCTGTCGATTTTTTTTATTTTTTCAAAAAACCAATGTATTGTTTAGTCAATTTTTTCAATTGTTTCTTTTGTTTCGATTTCATTAATTTCTGCTCTGATTTTAATTATTTCTTGCCTTCTACTTCTTTTGCTGTTGTTTGCTCTTGTTTTTCTAAGATTTTGAGATGACGTATGAGATCATTTATTTGTTGGTTTTTTCTTTTTCTAAGGAATGAACTCCAAGCAATGAATTTTCCTCTTAGAACTGCTTTCAATGTGTCTCATAGATTCCGATATATTGTGTCTGTGTTTTCATTTACCTCTAAGAATTTTTTAATTTCCTCTTTGATGTCTTCAATAACCCATTGATCATTCAGAAACCTATTGTTCATTCTCCAAGTGATGAATGATTTTTCCTTCCTTCTTATATCATTGATTTTTAGTTTCATTCCATTATGATCAGATAAAATGCATGGTATTATCTCTACTCCTTTTTATTGTCTAAGAGTTGCCCTGTGACATAATATATGATGTATTTTTGAGAAGGATCCATGTTCTGCTGAGAAAAAAGTGTAACTTCTTGATGATGGGTTGTACATTCTATATATGTCAATTAAGTCTAGGTTATTAATTGTGTTATTGAGTTCTATAGTTTTCTTATTCAACTTTTGTTTGGAAGATCTGTCCAGTGGTGAGAGAGGTGTGTTCATGTCTCTCATGATTACTGTATTGTGGTCTATTAGACTCTTGAAATTGAGAAGAGTTTGTTTGATGAACAAAGCTGCACCATTGTTTGGGGCATATATATTTATGATTGTTACGTCTTGTTGGTGTATGGTTTTCTTGAGTAGTATGTAGTGTCCTTCTTTATCCCTTTTGATTAACTTTGGCTTGAAATCTATTTTATTTGATATGAGTATGGACACTCCTGCTTGTTTCCAACGTTCATAAGAGTGATATGATTTTTCCAAGTATCACCTTGAGTCTATGTATGTCTTTTCCTGTAAAATGCGTCTCCTGTAGGCAGCATTTTGTTGGTTCTTGTTTTGTGATCCATTCTACTAGCCTGTGTCTCTTAATTGGTGAGTTTAAGCCATTAAGATTTTTGGTTATTATTTAGATATGGGTTGTTCTTCCAGCCATATTTGTTTATTTATGTTACTAAACATAGTTTGTTTTCCTCTTTGATTATTTTCCCCCCTTTAATGTCCTACCTTCCACTGTTGGTTTTCATTGATATTTTCCATTTCCACTTCCTGTAATGTTTTGCCGAGGATGTTTTGAAGAGATGGTTTTCTAGCTGCAAATTCTTTTCACTTTTGTTTATTGTGGAAGGTTTTAACTTTATCTTCCATCTGAAGCATAATTTCACTGGATACATGATTATTGGTTGGAACCCATTTTCTTTCAGTGTTTGAAATATGTTATTAAAGGACCTTCTAGCTTTCAGAGTCTGTGTTGAAAGATCAGCTGTTATCCTGGTTGGTTTACCACTAACTATAATCTGCTTCCTTTCTCTTGTAGCTTTTAAAATTCTCTCCTTATTCTGTATGTTGGGTATCTTCATTATCATGTGTCTAGGTGTGGATCTCTTATGATATTGCATGTTCGGCGTCCTGTAGACTTTTAGGATTTGGGATTTTGTCTCATTCTTCAAGTCTAGGAATTTTTCTCCTATTATTTCATTGAATAGATTGCTCACTCCTTTGGTTTGGACCTCTATACTTTCCTGTATCCCAATGACTCTTATGTTTGGTCTCTTTATGTTATCCCATATTTCTTGCACTTTTGCTCATGGTTTCTTAACAGTCTTGCTGAGCTGTATATGTTCTTTTTGAGTTGAAATACTTTGTCTTCATTGTCTGATGTTCTATCTTCTAAGTATTCTGCTCTAATGGTAGTATTCTCAATTGAGTTTTTAAGATGGTTTATTACTTCCTGCATTTCTAAGATTTCAGTTTGTTTGTTTTTTATAACCTCTATCTCACTGTATAGTTGATCTTTGCTACTTGGATTTTTTTATGTAATTCATTGTCGAAGTGATTTTCATTGTCTGATTTTTGCTGTCTAATGTCTTCCTTGAGATTCCAGATCACATGAAGCATGTATATCCTGAATTCTTTATCTGACATTCCATATGCTGCATCTATTACCTCTTCTAAAGTTGAGTTGACCTGCATTGCTTGTGGTCCTTTCTTTTCTTGTCTTTTCATACAGCTTGCGTTTCTTTCTGCTTGGTGAAACTGTTGTGTTTTTGAAATTTTCCCCCTATATATTTATATTGCTCTTGTATAGTGGAAAAGTCTCCATTGCAGGTGCGGTTGGCGGCTGTGATGCTCCTCCAATTGGGGTGATCTGTCTAACATTCTGACCGGCCCCTGGGCCTGTTCTGCCGGTCGGTCGTACGTCTGCCTACCTTGCAGGCATGGGTGTGCTCTGCCCCTACTCCAATTGGGGTGACGTGACTACCATGCCGGTGGGTCGCTGGGCCTGTTCCAGGCACAGGCAGCAGCTCTGCTCTGCACCTCTGGCTTGATGACTAAGTGAGAGAGACTCGGATGTTTGTGACTCACTTTCTTAACCAGGAGACCAACTATTTCTGTCGCCGCTGGTATAGATGAAGTTATCTCCTCCACCGCTTTGTGATCACATCAGATCTCTTCCATGTTGGTATCCCATGTGAATGGCAGCATTTCTTTCCCTTTGCCGGGTGACCAAAGCAACGAGTGAGTCCTGACCGGCCCTCACAAGCCCCGTCTCAATCCTGTTGCCACTGTCTATGAAGGCTCAGTTGGCATTTACCTTTACAGTATTCAGCAGGACCCAGACCAAGAAACAGTTTCTGCAGGTTCTTTATCCCTGGGCCAGAGCAGTTCCGGGACCCGGAATTCAGCCGCTCCGGGCTCGGTGTATGTTCTGATAGGAGCAGGATCCAAGAAGCAATTTTCGTGGGTTCTTCAGCACTGACCCTGAGTAATTTGTCTGCAAGATGAAGGCGAATGGCAGCCTGAAATTACCTATTCTGTATCTGAATGAGCTGTGATGAGTCGAAAACAGGGATGGTGACGTCCGCTCTCCAAGATGGTGACCACTATCTTCCTCTGTGGTCTCACCGGTGTGGAAAACCGAATTGGACCGCTTCCTTCCCCCGTTTCAAACCCACAACTCAACACTGAGCACAGTGATTGCACAGCTGGCAGGAGCCCGCATAATCCACAGGGCTATATCTTTGCGTTGCTCTCTCGTCGTTTCCCAGCGCGCATTGCAGACACTAGCTGTGGGATGATTTGCTGAATAAGCAGCGTGACCCTCCGTGAGGACAAATCGCTGGCGTTTGAGCCCCCGTAGCTGGTCCTTGTGCAATAGAAATCCTTCTTGTAGGTTTTGGAGCACACCAATTTTCCTGGAAATTTCTAACAAGATAGATTTTAGCCGTTCTAACTTGTCCTTCTCCTGCAATGTGAGGCGGTAAACGGGGGTAATGAACTCCCATCACTGCCATAATATGATCCCCTGAAGTTAGTTTTCAGTACTAGGAAACAAACATGTATTTCAGGTGGATGAATATTTCTGAGAATAATCTTCTCAAACGTTGATTATAAATCCAAATACATGAATATGAATGAATTTAGTTAGTGTATAATAAGACACATATATTTTATATTTTGAATAATCAGCAGAGTGAATATATATATATATATTAATATATATATAATATATATATAATACACACACACACGCACACACACACACACACACATACACACCTAAATACAGACATTACAAAGTAGCATTATGTATGCCAATCGAAATTCACCATGAAATATATATCATCCACAGATCCCAAAATATTGATTTTACTAAATATGGATTTATGTTGTTCAACTAGGAAGCTCACCTATAGGTTGAATTTTCAGTTCCAACAGCATTTAGAAGAAGTGTTTTCTTCTAACAATTTGTATTTGCAAAGTCAGTTACCTCACAAATATGTACGTGTGATACCATGTAGTATTCTATATGTGCATATGAAAATGCATGTGCTGAATAGGCTACAGAGAAAGGGAGACAGGAATTCACATATTTGTTAACTTTAAAAACACATAGAGGACTATTTTAACTACAAATTGACAAGATTTATAACACCAACCCTTTATCATGCAAAAGGAAAGTACAACTATACACCATGCCTCTTCTGAACTGGTTGTATTTCTATTCTGTGTGGGTTATTTTACTCCATCATATTAGGATTAGTAGTCAGAGTCTAGTAGGTTATGGGTTAGTTTCAGGGATTCAGTATTTTGAATTGAAAATAGAAAAATAAATTCAATATTTATGCAAATATGTGCTACAAAAAAATCTTCCCACTCTCATCCAGAACAATGCCTTCACATCACCTTCGCTTAAAGTAAGACACAATTAGAGGAGATGAGTTACAAAAATCTGTGAATACATATCTGGAATGGAATATGCTCAGGAGTTCATATCTTTGGAGGTGGTATAGGAGTTTCCAAAAGTAAGGGACAGGGTAAACACTGCACAAACATGGAGCTCTGCTGGCCTAAAGACTTTTGAGAAACTGCCTCTGTGTTTGGGCACTTGAAATATATGTTGTTGTCAGGAGATTTAGCTTCCGTCTAGTTAGACCATCATAACTGGGTCTGCATCTATGTGACCTGGAGGACATTGTTTCTTATTTCCCAATGAACATGAGGCAGCAGTGCTGAATTTTCTCTTTGTAGGTAAACTGTAGCCACTGCGCGCTAAGTGTCTCCTCGTGTTTACTGTAAAGCCGTTTTTTCATCCTCCACTTTTTGTGGTGTTTCTTGCTGCTGCACTGGAAGTTTGATATTTGTTTCTTGGAATACAAGGAGTTCCACTGGAACAAAGTGCTGGAGGGAATTCTGTCACATGTGGTGGGTCAGGGTCTGCAGGAGAATGCACCAAGCAAGCTTCTTTCCCACAGAGCTTGCCCCATTGACCATAGCAACCTGATTCTGAACATTGCCCTGAAACCTCTCCATATAACAAGATGCTTTTACATACAAGGGTCTGCTGGATGCACAATGTCAGTCACAAGCCATTTGGAAGCCAATGGCAGATAAACATGGCCTCACCACAGATGTTATATCAGACAGCTCCCCACCACTGCTCTAGGCCAACTACTCAGCAGGCTCCAACTTACTGGCATCTCTGTTCTACACCATTTTCATGAAACCAAGTCAATCAAGGCACTGTCTGGTATACTCATGATCAGCAACAGGAATCCAAATGTTCTCCAGTGCCACCTGGTCAAGGGAATTTCAAAAATTTGGTGGTATTCATCTAGCTATTTTTTAAGGATGAAGTTGGAGGCACTGTGGGTTTCCAATCATTCAGGAACCATTAAATGGCGAGGAAACTCATTTGAACAAAAGAAATGGAGAACTATCATAGGCAAAGATTCCCAAAGTGTGGCCAAAAGGTCACATGAAGCCAGGCTCATTGAGGTCTACAATGTGAGCTCCATGTGTGTTTTGACTCTCAACTATGGCTGCCAACTCTTTAATAATAAAATCTTGTGATATCCTGGCTGAGATTACTTGTGCTCTGTGGAAAGCCACCCTGGGCCTAGATCTCAGTTTCCAAGGGCGAATCTCATGTGTGGCCTCCTAAAATCCCAACACAGTTCATGGCAATACTTCTCTGAAAACAGTTCCACAACTCAGTCTCTAAGGGAAATCACACCAGAGTTCAAGCCCAGGAGGAACCAGATATCTCTTCCAACCGCCACACAAATGACCACAATTAAAAACAAAAGACTCCCACATGGCACTCATCTTCTTCCTTATAGACACTAATAATAACCTCTGGCTGGAAGTTTCCATGAGGGGCACAGACCAACACAGTGTTCAAAATAAGCACCCTCGCACCTCATTTGTCACAAGTCAGGGTTTCCTGGACACCCTTCCTTTGAACACGGAATGATCATAGAGCCCTGCCTTTAATACTGCTCCACAATTCCAATTTGAGGCTTACTGACTGTGGGATTTAGATTCTTTATGTGAACTGGAGTCATGCGTAAACACAAGCACCAATGGGCTAGACTCTGCAGGGCTTTGAAGTACTCATTTGATGCAAAGGATCCCTATTCTCACTTGATGGAGATCAGGAACCTTACAGAGGAAGGCGAGAGGCTTAGTCCACAATGAATGCTTTTTGGACATTTTGGATTTGGGTGCACACATGGGATGTTTCTTTAGGTCCATTAGGTGCTAAGTATCTAAGCCACAGCCTCACACAGGGCCAAGTGGCCAATTCAGACACATCCCTTTCCAAACAATTAAGCAAAGAGCCCCAGGTGATGCCCATTCATTTCCATTTGAAAACTGTTTTCTTCAGGCTTCATAAAGGCATGGCCTAATCAAAGACCTTCCTGTTATTCAGTGCAACAGAAGAATAGGTATGCAAAAGGCCCAAAGCAGGGTTTCTCCACAGAGACTTTACTGGTCACATTGATATCTGAGTTTTCTGAGATGCTCCAATTCCCTTCAGCTATCCTGTACATGGCGATGTCCCAGAGCTTGGAGGTGGTACATATCTTGGACACATAACCATGAGCCTATTATGGTTAGTGGCCAGAATTCAGGCAGAAAACAGGAACTTAGGAAGACAGTAGCTGTTGCCCATCCAGAAGGCAAGCCAAGTCCATCTATAAATTGGGAAGGATGAATGCTGGGAAGCTTTCTACTAGACAGAAAACATCCATTGATGCATGCTCTTTCTAATGTCTTCATCCACGAACACATTGGGATACCCAGACATAGAAACACACTCTTTGTCAAACGACTTTCTAGAAACCATCCACTCCAAAATGAACAAACTGCCTTTTCTACCTATTCTCAGAAAATGAGAAAAGACCACAAACTCACACCCAACCCACAAAGGCACCTCCTTCCCCCAAGTAGGTCTGTGACTATCCGGAGTGTCCTCTGACTGGTGGGCCATACTATGTTCCCAGAAATGGCCTGTCCTGTCTCAGATCTCGACTCCTTGGCCAACTCTGTGAGGTTATTAGGAGCCAGCGGTGAGCCATTACATGGAGATGACTTTTTCTCTCTCACGTCCTTCATAGCTGCCTACATCTTCTCCAGGAATCATTTCTGTATGGACCTTTGAGGATCTTAGCAGGTGGAAGATCTGCTACATTCCTGTATTGAAAGACCAACTCTGTCCCTAATCTTCTGTAAAGTTAGATTGAGGGAACAGTGTATGGTTAGGATTAATAACATGTTCGATATGAGTTAGGAATCATTCTGCAGGAATGTTTGGGAACCTGCAATATTTACAAGAAAATATACGTGAAATATTAGTATGAAAACAGAAATGTAGGTAAGATTTGAAGCCCAGAAGGCCATTGGGCCCTTGATTGGGATACATAGATTTGAATTATTTTCTGCAGAGATGTCTCGGATAAATCGATGTACAATGGCATAGGACCTTGTACGTTGGGTGATGGAATGTTTAAGAGAACTTCTAGTCAAAAAAGGATAGTTGGAATTATTAGAAAGATATTCAGTTTCAGAAAGAAGAGTGAGTATAGGTTTTGGACAAAAAGTTCTCTAGCAATAGGGTTTCGGATAGAGAGTGAATTTAAATGTGAGCACATGTGAAGAGTCAGTCACAATGATGAACTGGGGAAAATATGTCGGAAGGGCGATATCAATAGAGACATTAAGAAATCAGGAAAAGTATAAAGTGAGTGATAGGATTAGATATTTTCAACAGGGTTGAGTTTGAAAATATAATCTTAGGAAGAAAAAATATGTTGTCACAAATAGGATTGACATTTGAGAACATTAGGCAACATGGACATGGATGTTTTTAGTAATTCATGCTCACTTTCAATTTAGGCTTTGGTACAATCATAAGTTTGACCTTTGCATTTTGTGTCTCGAATATTACTATGATAAAATGTATATGTAGATCGGGTGACATAAGTATTTCTTATACCATTTCTGGGAGCAATATTTTGAAGATGTATAAATTATTATTGGCGGTACAAAGATTTGTACCCTGTGTCTATGAATATAGAATTAATGCATGAATTGACAATACTGTGAATAAATAATATAACTGTTTCCACTTTAAATAATGGATTGAATTGATATGTGAAAATATACACAAAAACTTATATTGATATACAATCATTCATTCCAACCAGTTACACATCTAATTGTATAATTGCGTTATGTTTTATTATAAAGACTGTGTGAGATTTGCTTCAAACGTGATTATGGAAATCGAAAATAATGTGTTTGGAAAGAAGTCTCATTAAAAGACCAGTCAAGAAACCTGGAGGAATACATGTGTTCTGAAGCAGGAAGTGATTGAAAGTGAAACAAATGCCTATAAATTTGTGAATTTGTGGATGAAATATATATCCTATGATGTGCATAAACTGAAGAAATATTAACGAACCCGTGTTGAATAAAAATGAACATCAAAATACACACTATGTCCCATAGGAATCTAATTGCATTGATGTTAAACTGGGTCAATTACTGTAGAAATATTAGGATTTGTATGCACTATTCACTGAAGTTAGTTTTAAGTACTAGGAAACAAATATGTAGTTCAGGTGAATGAATATTTCTGAGAATAATCTTGTGAAATTTTTATTATAAATCCACATACATGAACATGAATGAATTTCGGTAGTGTATATAAGACACATATATTTCATATTTTGAAAAATCTTGAGAGTGTATATATATATATATATATATATATATATATATATATATACACCCAAAACACACACAGAGATATTAAAAAGTACCAATATATAAGCCAATCAATATTCATCATGAAATATATAACATTCACAGATGCAAAATTATTTATTGTACTGAGCATGGATTTATGTACAATGTTGTTCTCCTAGGAAGCTCACATATAGGTTGAATTTTCAGTTCCAACAGCGTTTAGGAGGAGTGATCTTTTCTCACAATTTGTATCTCCAAGTCAGCCAGGTCACAAAAATATACGTGTGATACCAGGTAGGATTCTATATGTGCATATAAAAATACATGTGCTGAATAGGCTACAGAGAAAGGGAGACAGGAATTCACGTATTTGTTAACTACAAAAACCCATGGTGAACTATTTTAATTAAAAATTGACTAGATTTATAACACCTACACTTTATCATGCAAAAGGCAAATCCAACTATACACCATGCCTCCTCGGAACTGTTTGTATTTCAATTCTGTTTGCATTATTTCTCTCCACCATATTAGGATTAGTGGTCAGAGTCTAGTAGGGTATGGGTTAGTGTCAGGGATTCAGTATTTTGAATGTAAAATAGGAAAATGAATCAAATGTGTATGCAAATATGTGCTACACAAAATCTTCCTACTCTCATTCACAACAATACCTTGACACTATCTTTGCCCCAAGTAAGACAAAATAAAAGAAGAAAAGTTAGAAAATCTGTGAATACATATCAGGAATGGAACATGATTACGAGTTCACAATCTAGGAGGTGGTAGAGGAGTTTCCAAAAATAAGGGACAGGGTAAATATTGCACAAATATGGAGATGTGCCAGCCTAAAGACTTCTGGAGAACCTGCCTCTGAGGTTGGCCACTTGAAGTATATGTTGTTGTCAGGACCTATGGCTTCCTTTCTAGTGAGACCACCAAAGCTGGGTCTCCATCTATGTGACCTGCAGAACATGGTTTCTTATTTTCCAAAGAAAGTGAGGCAGCAAGGCTGAATTCTCTCTTTGTAAGTAAACTCATGCCACTGAAGGCTAAGTGTGGCCCCGTGTGGACTGTGAAGCCATTTGGTCATCCTCCACTTTTCATGGTGTTCTTGCTGCTGCACTGGGAGTTTGGTATTGGCTTCAGGAAATACAAGAAATTCAACTGGGTCACAGTGCTGGAGGGAGATCTGTCACGTGTTGTGCGTCAGGGTCTGCAGGAGAATGCACCAACCAGGCTTCTATCCCACATAGCTTGCCCCCTTGACCATAGCAACCTGATTCTGAACATTGACCTGAAACCTCTCCATTCAACAAGATGCCTTTACATACAAGGGTCTGCTGGCTGCACCATGTCAGTTACAAGCCTTTTGGCAGATCCACATAATCCCAACACAGAAGTTTTATCACAGACCTGCAAAACACTCCTCTAGGCCCACTACTCAACAGACTTTAACTAATTTGCATCACTGTTCTACACCATTTTCATGAAACCCAGTCAATCAAGGCACTGTCTGGTACACTCATGATCAGCAACAGGAAATCCAAAGTGTATCCAGTGTCACCTGGTGATGGGAATTTCAAATTTTTATGATGTTTATCTAGCCATTTTTCAAGGATGAGGTTGGAGGCACTGTGGGATTTAATTCATTCTGGAAACATCAAATGGTGAGAAAGCCCATTTCAATGAAACATCTGGAGAACTCTCACAGGCAAGACTTCCCAAAGAGTGGCCAAAAGATCAAATGAAGCCAGGCCCATTGAGGTCTACAATGTGAGGTCCATGTGTGTTTTTACTCTCAACTATGGCTGTCAAGTCTTAAAGAATAAAATCATGTGATATTCTGGCTCAGATTCCCAGTGCTCTGTGGGAAGGCCCCTGGACCTAGATCTCAGTTTCCAAAGGCCACTACCATGTGTGGCCTCCAAAAATCCCAACACAATTCATGGCAATACATCTCTGCAGTAATTTCCAAACTCAGTCTCTAAGAAGACTCACACCAGAGTTCAAGCCAAGGTGGACCCAGTCATCTCTTCCATCAGCCAAACAAATGACCACAATTAAAACCAAAATACTCCCACATGGCTCTCAACTACTTCCACATAGACACTCATCATTACCTCTGGCTGGAAGTTTCCATGAGGGGCGCAGCTGAAGACAGTATCCAAAATATGCTCCCTACCCTCATTTGTCTAAAGTCAGGGTGGCTTAACAACCTATCTGTGAACAAGGAGTGATCAAATAGGCCTGCCATTAATACTGCTCTGCTTCTCCAATTTGAGCCTAATGTCTGTGGGGTTTAGATTCTTTATGTGAATTGGAGTCATGAGAAAATCCAAGCACCTATGGGCTTGCCTCTGCAGGGCTTTGAAAAACTTTTTGAACCAAAGGATACCTATTCTCACTTGATGGAAATCAGAAACCTTACAGAGAAAGGCGAGAGACTTCATCCACAAGACTGCTCTTTTTCCATTTTGGTTTTGGATGCACACATGAGATCTTTCCTTAGATTCATCAGGTGGTGAGAATCTAAGTCACAGCCTCACACAGGGCCAAGAGGCTGATTCAGACACATCCCTTTCCATGGCAATTAAGCAAAGAGCCACAGGTGATGCTCATTATTTTCCATTAGAAAACTGTTTTCTTCAGGCTTCACAAAGGGGTGGACTGAGGCAAAGACCTTCCAGACATTCAGGGCAACGGAACAATAGGTAAACAAAAGGCCCAAATCAGTGTTTCTCCACTGACACTTTACTGGTCACACTGATATCTGAGTTTACTGAGTTCCTCTCCATTCCCTTCATCTATCCAGTACAAGGCCATGTTACAGAGTTTGGAGGTGGTACATATCTTTTACACAAAACCATGAGCCTATTCTTGAGAGTGGCCAGAATTTAGGAAGAAAACAGGAACTTAGGAAGATAGCAGGTATTGCCCATTCATAAAGAAAGTCATAGTCCATTCATAAATTTGGCAGGATGAATGCTGAGAAGCTTTCTACTAAACAGAACACATCCATTGATGCATTCTCTTTTCTAATGTCTATAACCACAGACACAGTGGGATACACAAACCCACAACCACACCCACAAAGGCAACTCTTTCCTCCAAGTTTGTCTGTGACTATCCAGAGTGTCCTCTGACTGGTGGGCCATACTATGTTCCCCAAAATTGCTTGTTCTGTCTCAAATCTGCTTTCCTTTGCCAACTCTTGAAGTAGTCAGGAGTCAGCGGTGAGCAATACCTGCTTTATCAGGAAAGAACCATCTTCAGAGCTTCCCTGGCATTTGGCCATCCTCACATCAGTAGGTAAGTGCCGTAGCCCGGCTGGCTGGGCAAAATAACCAGGGGGGTGACGAACAACTTGTGTAGACTGATGCAGCAGGACTGGAAGCCGTTTATTGTTGAATAAGAGTGGTATTTATACATTTTACACAGCCTATCTAATTAGCATGAAATAGATACAGCAGTCAAACAATAAGGAATCTCCACACTTAATGGCTCGCTTTTGTTACTTCACAAACCACTCCCTCTGGCATTTTGCCAGGCGCCATCCAGACTTCTTTACAGGCTCTAACATTTCTTTGGCAAAATAACAGGTGCCAATCTGACTTGTTTACAGACGTTAACATTTCCCCCTTTTGTTTAATTTAAATAAGGACCATAGTGTTTTTTACAGAAACACCATAAATAACCTGCTAGAAACAGAAAGGGAGGATACAAAATGTTACAATACCAATCCAATTGATGGCTCCATGCAAGAAGCCCTTGGAAAACTTATACCAGCAATGACACCGTTAGCAAAGATACCGAGTTACAAGTTGTTGTAGATTACAGTCTGTTGTCTCAGTCCAGATAAAGCAGTGTCTCAATAGATTAACTCAGAGTTCAGGTAAATCACAGTCCAGGTAAGTTCTCCAGGCAGCTAGCTTAAGTTGTAGTAGCAGAAACAGCGATAGCTCCGAAGTCTCCTCGGGTTCTCAGCCAAAGTTTCCTCCAGTTCTCAGCAACATTGTAAATTCTTCCACCTTTGTTTTCACCGGCACTTGGACGAAGGCAGGAACTCCGATGGCTAAAGAAAATCCTGTAGCATTTCACTAAGAAAACAACCTTCTGAACAATTTTAGTACATTACCTCAAGGTTTTTTACATTTGAAATAAGCCTTAATAGTACTCATTACTCATCAGCCTGCAGGTGTGGGAGACCCATTGTAGTTACTGGCCTTGGAAATGATCAAACTTCAGGGATGCCAGTGGCATCTTCTGCCAGCTGTAGCATCCTGGGCAGCCCCAGATGGCCCCAGGGAGAGTCCTGGGCTCAAACTTCTTCCGGGCACAGGGAGCAAAAGCCTGTGCCTCCAGGTCAGGTCTAGATTTGGGCTCACAGTGGTGATCCGCTCCCCCGGGCAGCGGGGCAGGGAAGAGCCCTCAACTGCCTCTTGGAAAATTCTTACTGCGCCATGATCGGCTTGGGCAGGTGGCAGCCGCCTTGTCATTTCACGCACCCTCCAGTATCGAAAAGTATTCAGTAATAGCCTTTTGCTGCAACTTTTTTCCTGATAATCCTTCTTCTTCTGAACTTTCTTTTTCTTTCTGACTAGAGTTTCTGGGCTTTTATCAACACATGCCCTAACTATTCTTGGTTCCACTGGGGTGCCTTTTTCTCTTATCAATTTACTTCTCACCCCTTCCATATTTTCATCACAAAGACAATACAACATTTCAAGACAAAACAAGACACAAACATACTGCATCAATCTTCTCCATTTTCTCGAAATGGTCATTTTTCCTATCGCCCTATCTGCCTAGGGACGAGCAGATTGCTCCCGTCCTATCTATGGACAGAAAGCTTTTTTCGACCCTTACCCGTGAGTGTCCCGGGGCTCCCCGTAACGGGCCACCATCTGCCTGCCGCAGTCCCGCTGCAGCAGAATAACCTGGGGGGTGACGAATAACTTGTGTATGTTGATGCAGCAGGAATGAGAGCCGTTTATTGTAAGATCTGAGCGATATTTATACATTTTACACAGCCTATCTCATTAGCATAAAATAGATACAGCAGTCAACCAATAAGGAATCTTCACACTTAATGGCTCGCTTTTGTTACTTCACAAACCACTCCCTCTGGCGTTTTGCCAGGCGCCATCCAGACTTGTTTACAGACTCTAACATTTCTCCAGCAAAATAACAGGTGCCAATCTGACTTGTTTACAGACCTTAACAGGTAAGAAGAAAGACTGACTCTGTCTTTGGTAAATTCAAACAAGTGAGACCACTGGGACTGGGATTGGTAATGGCTCTGGGTGCCTGGCTTCCTGGATCCCAAGTTCAGAGACTTTCATCACCAAGGAAGTGAGGTGTGGTCACTTCTTTCAGGAACTGAATGAGGTCACTGCCTTGGCTACCACTTTGTCCTAAGAGTTGCTTCCAAGGGTTCCATGAGATGGAGGCTGCCCCTACTTCCTGTGACAATTTCATATGTTAGAATGGTATATCAACCATACGCACCTGGGAAGAGCTTTCCACACAGGCCTGGTTTGGTCTACTCTACATTAAGAAGAGTGAGGCTGATTCAGACACATTCCTTCATCCTTCCAGGTTGTTTGCCATGGAGATGTCTTTTGCTCTCTCAGGTCCTTCATAGCTGCCTACATCTTCTCCAGAGATCATTTCTGCACGTACCTTTGATGTTCTCAGCAGGTGGAAGATCGCATACATTCTTGTATTGTAAGACCAACACTGTCGCTGCTCTTCAGCAAAGTTAGATTGAGGGAACAGTGTATGATTAGTGTTATTAACATGTTCGATATGGGTTAGGAACCATTCTGCTGCATGAATAATGGTATTGGGAACCTGTGATATTTACAAGAATATAGAGGTGAAATATATGTACGAAAACAGAAATCTAAGTAAGATTTGAAGCCCAGAAGGTCATTTGTCCCTTGATTGGGATACTTAGCGTTGAATTACATTCTGCACAGATGTTTCAGATAAATCGATATACAATGGCATAGGACCTTTCACCTTGGATGATTGAATGTAGAAGAGAACATCCAGTCAAAAAGTGATAGTCGGTAGGATTAGGAAGATATTCGGTAAATTTAGGAAGAAGAATGAGTGTAGGATTTGGAACAAAAGTTCTTTAGAAGTAGGGTATCGCTAAGAGAGTGAATGTAAATATCAGCACATGTGACGAGGAAGTCACAATGATTAACTGGGGAAAATATGTAGGAAAGCAGATATCAATAGAGACATTACAAAATCAGGCAAAGTATAAAGTGAGTGACAGGATTAGACATTTTCAACATGGTTGAGTTTGAATATATAATCTTTGGAAGAAACAAATATGTAGTCACCAATAGGATTTTCATTTGAGAGCATTAGGCAACCTGGACATGGATGTTTTTAGTAATCAATGTTCACTTTCCATTTAGGTTTTGTACAATCATAAGTGTGACCTTTGCTTTTTGTGTCCAGAATATTACTGTGATAAAATGTATATGTAGATCAGGTGACATGAGTATTTCTTCCACCATTTCTGGGAGCTATATTTTGAGGACGTATAAATTAGTATTGGGGGTACAAAGAGGTGTACCTGTGTCTATGAGTATAGAGATAATTCGTGAATAGACTGTACTGTGAATAAATAATATAACTGGTTCCACTTTAAATAATGGATTGAATTGATATCTGAAACTAAGTAAGAAATCTTATATTGATATAGAACCATTCATTCCATCCAGTTACACATCTAATGGTAATATTAGTGTTATGGTTTATTGTGACGGGTTTGTGAGTTTTGCTTCAAATGTGATAATGGAAATCGAAAATAATGTGTTTGGAAAGAAGTCTCATGAAAAGAGCAGTCAAGAAACATGGAGGAATACATGTGTTTCAATCAGGAAGTGATTGAAAGTGAAACAAATGCCTATAAATTTGCGAAATTTTGATGAGACATATATGCTATGATGTGCATAAACTGAAGAAATAGTAATGTACCAGTGTTGAATAAAAATGAACGTCAAAATGCACATCATGTCTACTTGCATTGATGTTCAACTGGGTCAGTTACTGTAGAAATATTAGGATTTTGGGGGGGATTAATAATACAATTTATTTTAGCACTAGCATGCCACAGAATGTAGAGGAAAGATCAATGGATTTTTAGTTATAGCACTAATAATCTAACATTTAGTGACTATTTTGGATAGTCTAAAATTACATAAGGCTATGTAACATAATTTTTTTTATTTAACATTCATCAAAGCTTGGAATTTTTGTAATATTTCTTCTTTTTTCTTTTTTATTTTTTCAGTTGTTGATTGACCTTCATTTTGTTTATTTGTATGTGGTGCTGAGAATAGAACCATGTGCCTTACACATGCTAGAAAAGCATGTTACCACTGAGCCACAAACCCAGCCCCTCCACTTTTATCTTAACATCATACACTCATGTCCCTCTTCTTTACTCACTTTCTTCCCCATTTTCCCCCTTCTCTCCCTTCCTTTTTCGTTTCCCCTCCATATCTATTTTTCTCTCATGTCATTACAAACAGTAGTATGCTATGAAATTTAAGTTTAAGACTGTTTTTTATAGTCATTCTTTTTCTTGAGAAAATCTAAAAATTATAATCACCTGATAGATATATTACAATACATTTATTACACATATGTATCTATATTCATGCATATGCATTACATATATTATATATATACATATATATTTAAAAGTACTTTGATTTTCCTGTTAGAAATAATATAGACCAAGTCTTTCTTAATTCTCAATTCTTCCATAATTAACATCTTACAGTGAAAATCAAATAAACATATTTAAGTAAAAAGGTATCATTCTTATTTATCAATACTGATAATTTAAGGTTTTATATCACATTAAGCTGTAATATGGCATATTAACTCTTATGAATTAGAGAAATTTTATTTGAACAACCTATTATTTAAGGACCATATGCACTGACATTTTAAATGGCGTTCTTGTGATTTCTATTTCTATCAATTGTGTATTAATTGCCAAATACTTATTTTAGTACTTTTCATGTTCATAATTGATATAAAGTAAATTGTTTAATTCTTCTTGTAAGTAGTTACTTATTACAGTAGGGACATTATTAATAATACTACATCTTTATAAGAAAAATGGTACAAATTTATTTTCATGCAAAATTAAGAATAATTGCATGCTCTAAATGTTTGATTGTTGATACATATAATAAAGAGCTTTTGATGAGTCTCTTCCCCAGTAAAACATAAAATGCAAAGATAATGTCCAAATAAAGATAAGAAAAATACACATTATCAGCTAGAAACTATTAAATAAAAGATGAAAAAAACAATCCAACACATTGTACGAACTTGTCAGATGAGGTAGTATTCTGGAAGAATAGCCTAAGACTATACCTTGTCCATGTCAAAATATTCACGAAAAAAATGAAGTATGAAAAGTGTAGAAAATGCTATGAATTTTTCATGAAGATAGGTGAATTATCCTTTCATCTCAATTTATGTGCATTTTCTGGTAAAATAAATTTGTGATATTTACAACTACACAAAACAAAGTTTCTGCATAGCAAAATGAATACATCTGAACCCATTTTTAGCTGATTTCTTCCCACTAAATTTTAAACCTTTATTTATTTATTTATTTTTATTGGTTGTTCAAAACATTACAAAGCTCAAGATATATCATCTTTCATACATTTGACTCAATTGGGTTATGAACTCCCATTTTTTCCCCAAATACGAATTGTAGAATCACATCGGTTACACATTCACACTTTTACATAATGGCATATTAGTGACTGTTGTATTCTGCTACCTTTCCTATCCCCTACTATCCACCCTCTCCTCCCCTCCCATCTTTCCTCTCTACCTCATCTGCTATTGTTCAATTCTCTCCATTGTTTCCCCCCCACTTCCCCTCACAACATTTTATATGCGATTTTGTGTAACATTGAGGGTCTCCTACAGTTTTCATAAGCTTTCCCTTCTCTCTCCCTTTCTCTCCCCCCATTCGTCTTTGTTTAATGTTAATATTTTCCTCATGCTCTTCCTCCGTGTTCTGCTCTTATTTGCTCTCTTTATATCAGAGAAGACATTTGGCATTTGTTTTTTAAGGACTGGTTAGCTTCGCTTAACATAATATGCTCTAATGCCATCCATTTCCCTGCAAATTCTATGATTTTGTCATTTTTGTGCTGTGTAATACTCCATTGTGTATAGATGCCACATTTTTTTTATCCATTAATCTATTGAAGGGCATCTAAGTTGGTTCCACAGTCTAGCTATTGTGAATTGTGCCGCTATGATCATTGATGTGGCAGTATCCCTATAGTACGCTCTTTTAAGATCCTCAGGGAACAGTCCAAGAAGGGTGATAGCTGGGTCAAATGGTGGATCCATTTCCAGCTTTCCCAGGAATATCCATACTTCTTTCAAAATTGGCCTCACCAATTTGCAGTCCCACCAGCAGTGTACAAGTGTACACTTTTCCCCACATCCTCGCCAACACTTATTGTTGTTTGACTTCATAATGGCTGCTCATCTTACTGGAGTAAGATGGTATCTTAAGGTGGTTTTGATTTGCATTTCTCAGACTGCTAGAGATGGTGAGCATTTTTTCATGTACTTGTTGATTGATTGTATGTCCTCCTCTGTGAAGTGTCTGATTAGGTCCTCGGCCCATTTGTTGATTGGGTTATTTGTTATCTTATTGTTTAATATTTTGAGTTCTTTGTATATTCTGCATATTAGGGCTCTATCTGAAGTGTGAGGGGTAAAAATTTGTTCCCAGGATGTAGGCTCTCTATTTACCTCTCTTATTGTTTCTCTTCTTGAGAAAAAAATTTTTAGTTTAAGTAAGTCCCATTTGTTTTTTTCTTGTTATTAACTCTTGGGCTATTGATGTCTTATTAAAGAATTTGGAGCCTGACCCCACAGTATATAGATCGTAGCCAACTTTTTCTTCTATGAGACACAGTGTCTCTGATTTGATATCTAGCTCCTTGATCTATTTTGATTTAACTTTTGTGCATGGTGAGAGAACGGGATTCAGTTTCATTTTGTTGCATATGGATTTCTAATTTTCCCTGCACCATTTGTTGAAGATGCTATCCTTCATCCATTGCATGTTTATAGCCACTTTATCAAATATAAGAAAGTTGTAATTTTGTGGATTGGTTTCTCTGTCCTCCATTCTATACCATTGGTCCACCTGCCTGTTTTCGTACCAGTACCACAATGTTTTTGTTATTATTGCTTTGTAGTAAAGTTTGAACTCTGGTATCGCTATACCTCCCGATTCACACTTCCTGCTTAGAATTTATTTTGCTATTCTGTGTCTTTTGTTTTTCTATATGAATTTCATGATTGCTTTATCATTTCTACAAGAAATGCCATTGGGATTTTGATTGGCATTGCGTTAAACCTGTATAGAACTTTGGGTTATTTCGCCATTTTGATGAATTTAGTTCTGCCTATCCATGAACAGGGTACATTTTTCCATCTTCTAAGATCTTTTTCTATCTCTCTCTTTAGGGTTCTGTGGTTTTCACCTCTTTTGTTAGGTTGATTTCCAAGTATCTTATTTTCTTTGAGGATATTGTGAATGGAGTGGTTTTCCTCATTTCCATTTCAGAAGTTTTGTTTCTGATATACAGGAATGCCTTTGATTTATGCGTGTTGGTTTTATATCCTTCATTTATTAACTCTAGCAGTTTCTTTGTAGACCCTTTTGGGTCTGTTAAATATATTACCATGTCATCCACAAATAGCGATAATTCAAGTTCTTCTTTTCCTATTTTTATGCCTTTAATTTCTTTTGTCTGTCTAATTTCTCTGGCTAGTATTTCAAGAACTAAATTGAATAGAAGTGGTGATAGAGGGCATCCCTGTCTTGATCCAGATTTCAGAGGGAATGCCTTCAGTTTTCTCCATTTAGGATGATCCTAGCCTGAGGTTTAGCATATATAGCTTTTACAATGTTGAGGTAAGTTCCTGTTATTTCTAGTTTTTCTAGTGTTTTGAACATAAAGGGATGCTGAACTGTGTCGAATGTTTTTACTACATCTATCGAGATGATCATATGGTTCTTGTCCTTAAGTCTATTGATGTGGTGAATAGCATTTATTGATTTCCGTATATTGAACCATCCTTGCATTCCAGGGAAGAATCCTACTTGATCATGGTGCACAACTATTTTGATATGCTTTTGGATTCAATTCACACGGATTTCATTGAGAATTTTTGCATCCAAGTTCATTAGAGATATTGGTTGTAGTTTTCTTTTTTTAAGTGTCTTTGTCTGGTTTTGGGATCAGGGTGATTTTGGACTCCGAGAACGAATTTGGAAGAGCTCCTTATTTTTCTATTTCTTGATATAGCTTGAAAAGTATTGGTATTAATTCTTGTTTGAAGGTTTTTTTGAACTCTGCTCTATACTCATCAGGTCCAGGGCTTTTTTTGGTTGATAGTATTTTGATGGCTTCTTCTATTTCTTCCTTTGTTTTTGGTCTGTTTAAATTGTGTGTGTCTTCCTGACTGAATCTGGGCAGATCGTATGACTTAAGAAATTTATCGATATTTTAACTATCTTCTATTTTATTGGAATATAGGGTTTCAAAATACTTTCTAATTATCTTCTGTATTTGTGTACTGTCTGTTGTGATATTGTCTTTTTCATTCCGTATGTTAGTAATTTCAGTTGTCTCTCTTCTTCTCATCCTTAGCATGGCTAAGGGCCTGTAAATCTTATTTATTTTTTCAAAGAACCAACTTTTAGTTTTATCAATTTTTTCATTGTTTTTTTTTGTTTCAATTTCGTTGATTTCTGCTCTAATTTTAATTATTTCTTGTCTTCTACTACATTTGCTGTTGTTTTGCTCTTCCTTTTCTAGGTTTTTGATGTGTACTGTGAGTTTATTTATTTGTTGTTTTATTCTTTTTTTGAGGAAAGAACTCCAAGTAATGAATTTCCCTCTTAAAACTGCCTTCTTTGTGTCCCATAGATTCCAGTATGATGTGTCTGTATTGTCATTTGATTCTAAAAATATTTTTATCTCCTCCTTTATGTCTTCTGTAACCCATTGATCATTCAGTAGAATATTGTTCATTTTCCATGTGATGTAGGATTTTTCCTTCCTTCTTTTATCATTGATTTCCAGTTTCATTCCATTATGATCAGATATGGTGCATGGTATTTTCTCCACGCCTTTATATTTACTAAGAGTTGCCCAATAGCATAATATATGGTCTAACTTGGAGTAGGATCCATGTGCTGCTGAGAATAAAGTGTATCCACTTGATGATGGTTGATGTATTCTTTATATGTCGGTTACGTCAAGGTTATTGATTGTGCTGTTGAATTCTATAGTTTCTTTATTCAGTTTTTTATAGAGGATCTGTCTAATGGCGAGAGCGGTGTGTTGAAGTCACCCATAATTATTGTGTTGTAGTCTATTTGACTCTTGAACTTGAGGCGAGTTTGTTTTATGAGCGTTGCAGCTCAATTGTTTGGTGCATACCAATTGATAATTGTTATGTCTTGTTGGTGGATGGTTCCTTTTAACAATATATAGTGTCCTACTTTATCCCTTTTGATTAACGTAGGTTTGAAGTTGATTTTATATGATATGAGTATGGCCACTCCTGCTTGCTTCCGAGGGCCATATGAGTGGTATGATTTTTCCCAACCTTTCACTTTCAGCCTGTGTATGTCTTTACCTTTCATATGAGTCTCCCGAAGGCAGCATATTGTTGGATTTATTTTTTTGATCCAGGTTACTAGCCTATGTCTCTTGATTGGTGAGTTTAGATTTTTAACATTTAAGGTTACAATTGAAATATGATTTGTACTTCCAGTCATGTTTATTTATTTATTTATTTTAATTTGGGTAGTTTTTACTTTTTGGTTTTTTTCTTACCCCTTTACTGAGATACCTCCCGCTGTTAGTTTTGGGCACTATTTTTCAATTCCTCTTCTTGTAGTATTTTGCTCAAAATGCTTTGCAGTGCTGGTGTTCTGTCTGCGAATTCTTTTAGCTTTTATTTATCAGGAAGGACTTAATTTCATTGTCAAATCTGAAGCTTAATTTTGTTGGATACAGTATTCTTGGTTGGAATCCATTATTTTTCAGTGTTTGAAATACATTGTTCAAAGATCTTCTCGCTTTCAAAGTCTGTGATGAAAAATCAATTGTTAACCTTATTGGTTTACCCCTGAATGTTATCTGCCTACTTTCTTTCGTAGCTTTTAATATTCTCTCCTTGTTCTGTATGTTGGCTATCTTCATAATTATATGTCTTGGAGTTTGTCTATTATGGTTTTGAATGTTTGAGGTCCTGTAAGCTTCCAGGATATGGCAATCCATTCCATCTTTCATCTCTGGGAATTTTTCTAGAATTATTTCATTTAATATGTTGTTCATTCATTCGGTTTGAATTTCTATGCCTTCTTCTATCCCGATGACTCCCAATTTTGTTTTTTTTATGACATCCCATATCTCTTGAATAGTTGCTCATGGGATTTAAGCATGTTTTCTGTGTTGACTATATTCTTTTCAAGTTGACAAACTTTGTCTTCATTATCTGATGTTCTGACTTCTACTTGATCTAGTCTATTTGTAATATTCTTGTTTGAGTTTTTAATTTGGTTTATAGTTTCCTGCATTTCTAGAATTACTGTATGATTTTTTAAAAGATCTCTATCTCCTTGTAAAGCTTGTTCTTTGCCATTTGAATTTGTTTGTTTAATTCATTTTCAAAATATACTTTTATTGCTTAGACTTGCTGCCTCATGTCTTCTCTCTTATTCCTTTCCATCTGAGTTAGGTATGACTTAAGTTTTTTCCCTATCCCTGTTTCTGATGCTTCTAGGTTCTCCTGTAGTATTAAGTTGTCCTTCATTGTTTGTACACCTTGTTTTCCCTTGTTTTTTCATGATGTTCACGTCGTTTTCCAGCTCTATTTGATTGCTGTGTTTCTGCTCTCTTCTATAGATTTGTTATGGGTTTATATATCTCTGTTTTCTCTCCTTTGTGTTGGTAGACTATGCCTGCTTAAGTGGATTCCGCTGTTAAGGAATTCTGACGGCCGAGCTCCAGTGATGTCACCTCTCTGCTGTGGTGGGCCCCAGGCTCCTTGCCGGAGTGTCCGAATTGGGTGGGTGGACTGGATTGTCTCTGGTTGGTTTCAGCTCCCGGTCGCTGGCAGGCCGGCAGTCTCCAGCCACCCAGTAGCGCGGGCAGCTTGTGGTCTGTCTTCGGCTGGTGGGTGATCTCTAGCCACACAGTTGCGCGTTCCGTCGCCGGCAGGCGCACGTTCTCCAGCCGTCAAGACATAGCGTCAGCAGGTGGGCTGGCGCCAGCAGGAAGGTGGTCTCCAGTTGCCCAGTCACACTGGCAGTGGGCCGGCGTTCTCCAGCCAACCAGTCAGGAGGGCCTGGCCTCTAGTCCCCTGGTTTATCCTGCTAGTCCTGATTTCTCCTGCTAGACCAGATTTCTCCTGAGTGATGCTTCTCGGCAGCTCAAACTGTTCTCTGGGTCTGCCGTTTGTTGGGTGGGGAGGGTGTCTATTGGGAACCCTGGAACTCTATTGTTTTAATTTTTTTCGCTTGCCCATCGCCCCGCACTGGCTAGACAAGTTTCATTTTTGCCGCTGATGGGAAGGGGAGATGAAGGTCAGGTGCCTCTAGTTTTCCCCCAGTCTTTATGCAGACTTGCTCTGATTATCCCTCCCCCAAAAGCCTAGGAGATATTTTATGCGAATTCCCCTCTGTATGTGAGATGAGCTGAGAAAGACACACCTGTTTTATTCTTGCAATCTGTCAGGGAGTGGTGGTGGTTACTTCAGCTCTCCAAGATGGTGGCTGTTGGTTTCCTTTGTGGAGTTTCCGCTTTGGGGCATAGAAATGTACTGCTAACTTCCCCGTCTGAAATCCCGAATTCAGCTGGGGGCTCCGTGGATGCTCAGCCAGCATGATTCCACAGAATCCGCAGCAACGTTTCTCCCTGCTTGCTGGTCGCTTCTCGGTGGTGCCTCACCATTTGTAGACACAGGGCAGGTCAAGCGGATCAATCAGAATGGATCTCCAGTTGCACAAGTGGCTTGTGTTTGAGACTCAATTACCTGACCTCGGTGGTGGAAATCATTCTTCTAGGTTTTGGTAAACACCCATTTTCCTGTAAGATCCTAACAAGATAGTTTTTCATCCCTCTAACTCGTTATTCACTTGCGCAGTGGCAGGGTACACTGGGTGTGATACACTGTCTTCACAGCCATCTTGCAATGCCGAAATATTAGGATTTGGATGCACCATTTACTGAAAACTGTTTCAGTACTAGGAAAAAATATGTATTTCAGGTGGATGAATATTTCTGAGAATAATTTTTTAAAAAGTGGATTATAAATCCACATACATGAATATGAATGAATTTAGGGAGTGCAAAATAAGACACAAATATTTCATATTTTGAAAAATCTGGAGAGTATATATATATATATATATATATATATATATATATATACACACACACACACACACAGACATTAAAAACTAGCAATATATATGCCAATCGAAATTCATCATGAAATACATATCATCCACAGACCCTAAAATATTCATATACTGAACATGGATTTATGTATAATGTTGTTCAACTAGGAGGCTTACCCATAGGTTGAATTTTCAGTTCCAACAGCATTTAGGAGGAGTGATCTCTTCTCACAATTTGTATTTGCCAAGTCAGTCACCTCACAAAAATGTACGTGTGATACCATGTACAATTCTATATGTGCATATAAAATTACATGTGCTGAATAAGCTACAGAGAAAAGGAGAAAGGAATTCACATATTTGTTAACTTTCAAAACACATGGAGAACTATTTCAACAAAAAAATGACTAGATTTATAACTCCTACCCTATATAATGCAAAAGGCAATTCCAACTATACACCATGCCTCCTCTGAACTGCTTGTATTTCTATTCTGTTTTGGTTATTATTCTCTATCATATTACGATTAGTAGTCAGAGTCTAGTATGGTAGGGGTTAGAGTCAGGGATTCAGTATTTCGAATGGAAAATTGGAAAATGTATCCAATGTGTATGCAAATATGTGCCACACAAAATCTTCCCACTCCTCCAGAACAATGGCTTGACATTATCTTCGCCCCAAGTAAGACATAATTAGAGGAGAAGAATTAGAAAATCAGTGAATACTTATCTGGAATGGAATATGCTAAGGAGTTCACTACCTTGAAGGTGGTACAGGAGTTTCCAAAAGTAAGGGACAGGGTGAACACTCCATAAACATGGAGCTCTGCTGGCCTAAAGACTTCTTGTGAAATTGCCTCTGAGGTTGGGCACTTGAAACATATGTTGTTATCAGGAGCTTTAGCTTCCTTTGTACTGAGATCATCAAATCTGGGTCTGCACCAATGTGACCTTAAAACATAGTTTCTTATTTTCCAATTAACATGAGACACCAGTCCTGAATTTGATCTTTGTAGGTAAACTGTGGCCACTGGGTTCTAAGTGTCTCCCTGTGTGGACTGTGAAGCCATTTGTTCATCCTCCAATTTTCATGGTGTTTCTTGCTGCTACAATGGGAGTTTGGTATTTGCTTCATGAAATACACGGAGTTCAACTGGGACACAGTGCAGGAGGGAGTTCTGTCACATGTGTTATTTCAATTTCTGCAGGAGAATGCACCAACCATGCTTCTATATCACATAGCTTGCCCCATTGACCATAGCAAATCGATTCTGAACATTGCCCTGAAACCTCTCCATATAACAACATGCCTTTACTTAGAAGGGACTGCTGGCTGCATCATGTCAGTCACACGCCATTTGGAAGCCAATGGAAGATCCACATGGCCCCACTACAGATGTTTTATCACACACCTGCCTACCAATGCTCTAGGCCCACTAATCATCAGGCTCCAACTTATTGGCATCTCTGTTTTACACAATTTTTATTAAAACCAGTCAATCAAGGCACTGTCTGTTATACTCATGATCAGCAACAGGACATCCAAAGGTTCTCCTGTGCCAGCTGGTCATGGAAATTTCAAAAATTTCATGGTATTTTTCTAGCCATATTTCAACAATGACGTTGGAGGTACTGTGAGTTTCAGTTCATTCCAGAACCATTAATCTTGACGAAGCTCATTTCAATGAAAGCTCTGGAGAAATCTCACAGGTAATTCTTCCCAAAGAATGGCCAAAAGGTCAAATGAAGCCAGGCCCATTGAGTTCTACAATGTGAGGTCCATGTGTCTTTTGACTCTCAACTATGGCTGCTAAGTCTTTCAGAAGAAAATTATGTGATATCTTGGCTGTGATTCCCAGTGCTCTGTTGAAAGCCACCCTGGGCCTTGATCTCAGTTTCCAAAGGCGACTCTCATGCATGGCCTCCTAAAATCCCAACACAATTAATGGCAATACTTTTCTGAGGTCAGTTCCAGAACTCAGTCTCTAAGGGGAAAAACACCAGAGTTCATGTCAAGGTGGACCCAGTCATCTCTTCCAACCACCACACTAACAACCACAATTAAAACCAAAACACTCCCACATGGCCCTCATGTTCTTTTATATAGACACTCATCATAACCTATCGCTGGAATTTTCCACGAGGGGCGAAGCTCAAGACAGTCTCCTAAATAATCTCTCTTGCCCCTAATTTGCCTAAATTCAGGGTGGCCTGGACACCACTCCTGTGAACCAGGAGTGTTCATATAGGCCTGCTGTTAATACTTCTCTGTTTCTCCAATTTGAGGCGTATTGACTGTGCAGTTTGGATTCTTTATGTGAATTGTAGTCACGGGAAAATTCAAGCAATTATGGGCAAGCCTCTTTAGGGCTTTGAAGAAATGATTTGGCCCAAAGGATCCCTATTCTAACTTGATGGAGGTCAAGAACCTCACAGAGAATGGGGAGAGACTTCATCCACAATAACTGCACTTTTGGCCATTTTTGTTTTGGATGCACACATGTGATGTTTCTTTAGATTCTTCAGGGGTTGAGAATCTAAGCCACGGCCTCACACAGGGCCAAGAGGCTGATTCAGACACTTCAATTTCCAAAGGAATTAAGCAAAGATCCACAGGTGATGTCCATTCATTTCCATTTGAACCTGTTTTCTTCAGGCTTCACAAACGAATGTCTTGAGGCAAAGACCTTCCTGACATTCAGGGCAACAGAACAATAGGTAAGCAAAAGGCCCAAAGCAGGGTTTCTCTACTTAGACTATCATGGTCACACTTATATCTGAGTTTTTTGAGATGCTCGACATTCCCTTCAGCTATCCAGTACATGGCCATGTCACAGGGCTTGGAACTGCTACATATCTTGAACACAAAACCATGAGCCTATTCTGGAGAGTAGCCAGAATTCATGAAGAATGCAGGAATTTTGGAAGATACCACATGTTGCTCATCGATAAGGGAAGCTGAAATCCATTCATAAATTCGGCAGGATGAATGCTGGGAAGCTTTCTACTAGACAGGACACAAAAATTGATGCATTCTGTTTTCTAATGTCTAAAACCATGGACACAGTGGGATACACAGACATAGGAACTCTTGCTTGCCAAATGACTTACTATAAACTGTTCACTCCAAATCAAACAAACCGCCTTTTCTACCTATTCTCAGAACATGAGACAAAACCACAAACCCACACCGACAACCACAGAGGCACCACCTTCTACAAAGTATGTCTGTGACTATCCAGAGTGTCTTCTGACTGGTGGGCCAACTTATGATCCCCAGAAATCACCAACTCTGTGAACTTGTCAGGAGCCAGCGGTGAGCCACTATCTGCTTTCTCAGAAAAGTCCCCTCTTCTGAGTTTTCCTGGCAGTTGGCCATCCTCATATCTGTAGGTACCATGAAAGACTGACTCTGTCCTTGGTAAATCCAAACAAGTGAGCCCACTGGGACTGGGACTGGGACAGGCTCTTGGTACCTTGCTTCCTGGATCCCAAGTACCGAGAGTTCCATGACCAAGGAAGGGAGGTGAGGTCACTTCTTTCAGGAACTGAATGAGGTCACTGCTTTGGCAACCACTTTGTCCTAACAGTTGCTTCCAAGGGTCCCATGAGATCGAGGCTTCTCCTACTTCCTGTGACACTTTCACAAGTTAGAATGGTATATGAACCATAGGCACCCAGGAACAGCTCTCCAAACAGGACTGTTTGTGTCCATCTTCTCTACATTATGAACAGACAGGCTGATTCAGACACAACCCTTCATCCTGACCAGGTTGTTTGCAATGGAAGATGACGTTTGCTCTCTCAGGTCCTTCATGGCTGCCTACATGTTCTCCAGGGATCACTTCTTCATGAACCTTTGAGTTTTACAACAGGTGGAAGATTTTCTACATTCCTGTATTGTAAGACCAACTTGGTCCCTCCTCTTCTGTAAAGTTAGATTGAGGGAACAGTGTATGGTTAGGGTTAATAACAGGTTTGATTTGGGTTAGGAATTATTCTAATTGATGAATAATGGTATTGGGAACCTGTGATATTTATAAGAATATATAGGTGAAATATAAGTATGAAAACAAAAATCTAGGTAAGATTTGAAGCCCAGAAGGGCATTGCGCTATTGATTGGGATACTTAGCTTTGATATACGTTCTGCACAGGTGTTTCAGATAAAATGATAATCAATGGCATAGGACCTTGTACCTTGGATGATTGAATGTAGAAGTGAACATCCACTAGAACAGGGATAGTCGGTAGGATTAGGAAGATATTCGATAAGTTTCAGAAGAAGACTGAGTACAGAATTTGGACCAAAAGTTCTTTAGCAATAGTGTATCGGGTAGAGAGTGAATGTAAATGTCAGCACACGTGAAGGGTCAGTCACAATGGTGAACTGGGGAAAATATTTAGGTAAGCAGACATCAATAGAGACATTAGGAAATCAGGCAAAGTATAAATTGAGTGATAGAATTAGACATTTGCAACAGGGTTGAGGTTCAAAATATAGTCTTAAGAAGAAACAAATATGTAGTCACCAATAGGATTGACATTTGAGAGCATTAGGCACACTGGACATGAATGTTTTCAGTAATCTATGCTCACTTTTCATTTAGGCTTTGATACAATCATAAGTGTGACCTCTTCTTTTTGTGTCCAGAATATTACTGTGATAAAATGTATATGTAGATTAGGTGACATGAGTATTTCTTCCACCATTTCTGGGAGCAACATTTTGAAGATGAAAAAATTAGTATTGGGGTTACAAATAGATTTACTCTGTGTCTATGAACATAGAGATAATTTATGAATAGACGATACTGTGATTAAATATTATAACTTGTTCCAACTTTAAATATTCGATTGAATTGATATCTGAAAATAAACAGAAAATCGTATATTTATATGCAATCATTCATTCCAACCAGAAATACATCTAATGGTAATATTAGGGTTATGGTTTATCATGAAGAGTGTGTCAGTTTTTCTTCAAAATGATTATGGAAATCGAAAATAAAAGCGTTTGGAAAGAAGTCTCATGAAAAAACAATCAAGTAACCTGGAGGAATACATGTGTTCTGAATCAGGAAATGATTGAAAGTGAATCAAAATCCTATAAATTATTGAAGTTGTTGATGAAATATATATCCTATGATGTGTATAAACTGAACAAATAGTAATGTACCAGTGTTGAATAAAATGAACTTCAACATAGACATCATATCCAAGAGGAATCTAGTTGCATTGATGTTAAACTGGGTCAGTTACTGTAGAAATATTAGGATTGTATGCACCACTCACTGAAGTTAGTTTTCAGTACTAGAAAACAAATATGTAATTCAGGTGGATGAATATTTCTGAGAATAATATTGTGAAAAGTTGATTATAAATCCACATACATGAACATGAATGAATTTAGGTAGTATATGTAAGACACATATATTTCATATTTTGAAATATTTGGAGAGTGTATATATATATATATATATATATATATATATATATATATATCCCACACACACACACACACACACAACACACACACCCAGACAATAAAATGTAGCAATATATATGCCAATCGAAATTCATCATGAAGTATATATCATCCACAGATGCAAAAATATTTAATTTACTGAACATGGATTTATGTATAATGTTGTTCTACTAGGAGGCTCACCCATAGGTTGAATTTTCTGTTCCAACAGCGTTTAGGAGGAGTGATCTCTTCTCACAATTTGTATCTTCCAAGTCAGCCAGCTCACAAGAATGTACATCTGATACCAGGTAGGATTCTATATGTGCATATAAAAATACATGTGCTGAATCCGCTACAGAGAAAGGGAGACAGGAATTCACATATTTGTTAACTTTAAAAACACATGGAGAACTATTTCAATTAAAAATAAACTAGATTTATAACACCTACCCTATATCATGCAAAGGCAATTGCAACTATACACCATGCCTCCTCTGAACTGCTTGTATTTCTATTCTGTTTTGGTTATTTTTCTCCATCATATTAGGATTTGTCATCAGAGTCTAGGAGGGTATGGGTTAGTGTCAGATGGCCCGGCTGGCAGGACACATCAACTTGGGTGTCGATCCTAGTTGGGGAGGAATGAAGGGACAAGAGACACGAGAGATGACAGCAAGACAGGAGTTCTGATCATGCTGCAAACTTTTATTATTCTCAGAGGGTATTTATATGCTGCGGATGGGAAAGCTCTCTTATCGGCAGTTGCTGGATGTCTTCACAGGGTGAGATAACCTCAGGATGTTTCAGGTAGACAGATGGTAGCCGGATGTCAAAAGGAGATAGATGGCTGTGGGATGTCTCCCAGGCAGGTTGTGTCCCAGGGGGCTGTTTCTTGTGTCAGTCTATTTTTTGAAGGAGAACTTTCTTCTAGCCCCTGACATCTCCCCTTTTGTTATATAAAATATTCGACCATACCTTACAGGCCATGGATTTAGGGGGTGATAGTGGCTCTGTTTCTCTAGGATGCCTTAGAATATCTCCTGATTTGAGCGAGCATCTTTCCTAGGAGATTTCGTGTTGGCTTTGGCATGTTTTTGGAGGAGACGTCTTTGAGGGGATAGCATGCCAACCGCCATGCACCAGAGCGTGTCATTCAGAGGTCTTGTGTTTGGGGATCCGTGGATCCATCCTCCTGCAGTCCTTCCTGGACCCTCCGTTATTATGGCCTAACGTGCTCATTCCAAGGGTGTGTCCTCCCCCAAGCGGAGGGGCCCATGGAGAACGAACCCTTATTGCAAGGGTAGAAGATGGTTGCTCAGAGCTGTTACTTATAGTTTTCTGTAAGAAAGAGAGATCTGTGGGGATGTAAACTTAATAAGCCTGTGAGAAGGGTTGAACATTCTTTTAAATGTTGGCAGTGCTGTCTTCCATCTCCAGACCATGATAGTGGACCTGTATGGGCTTAGAAACCAAAATATTAATCTGTTCTTTAATAAATTATACCAGCCTCTTTATAATGCAGCGGCCTATGGACACCATTAAAAGTAAACCCAACAAAGGGACTAATAGGGGAAGAAGGTAGGGTAGAAATCCATTATGCTCAATCCAGAGGGGATTTTCAAATATTTCCCTTTGTCTCTTTTCTGGATCTTCTTGAAGCTGCTTAATTTTAATGCGTACTATGCCTGATTTATTTGCATAAAGGCAGCATCGTTCCCCTAAGGCTAAGCAAATTCCTCCCTGGTTAGCTGTCAGCAAATCTAAGCCTCGTCTGTTTTGAAGGAACACTTCTGCCAGGGAATTTATTTGGTCTTGCAAATCTTTAATGGTTCCTGATAAAGTTTGTACATAATTTATAAGTTGTTGAGACAGGCGATGGTAAGAGTGAATAGCCGTGCCTAAGCCACTGTACCTGTGCCCACAGCAGCTGTTATTCCAAGGCTGGCAATGAGTGGTAAAGCCTGTATTGCCAACCTATGTCTTTTGACTAAAGTGTCTAGGCTAGTAATTGGTAGAGGTTCATCTCCTGGGACAATAGTTATATCAGGGAGTAATAAAGCAAGAACACAATCAATGGTCCAATTCGCTGGAAGCGTGGGAAGGCCGAGTTTCCTCCACACATAAAAACTGTGCCATTGGAGGGACAAAGAGATGGGGTGGGTGAGGAATAATTTTATACTGTTGAGCAATTTCCAAAGGAAGTAAGTCGAACATCAATATCATAGGTAGTATTCTGCATCGCGCCTAAAAGAAATAATGTAAAAGTGCCTATAGGCTGTACTTTAAAGGGAAATCCGGGTTGGCATGTATTATCATTGTCCATGATAGAATTAATAGGAACTGCCATAGGCATGATTGCCCCTGTTGTCATGCAGAGCCAGCAATCACCAGCAAGGGTGGGGTTCGAATTATTAAGCTAGGAGAATGTAGTTTGCAAAATATCTAATGTATTGGTATCTAAAACTGGGAACTGGGATTTAGGCCACATTAAGGGATGATATGTGAGCTCAGGGATTTGGGGTTTCAAAAGTTTGATTATCTGAGGATGCTTGACAGAATAAGTGTGTCCTCCACCATCAGAGACCCCTGTAGGGGCCTTAATGGGCCAGTAGGAAGGTTTTCCGACAGTGCCTTGGCACCCAGCTGACTGTAGCTTGGTGTATTTGCCATCTCCTCCATGGTCAAAGAGAATGGGGGTATAATGAATAGTGGTCCCCCTGCTGCATGAGTTTTAGTTAGGGAGGCTTCAAAAAATTGTTCTCCCTGTTTATTAACACAAAGTGAAGCTGACGCATTACAAGAGACATGCATCGCCTGGGTATGCGTACAAGTTGCAGAACAATTTTGGAGAGCTTTACTTGTACTAGGGGGAATAATCTTTGGCTTGTTAACACATACCCATTTAGGCTGATGAACTCCTCCGAGATTATGGTCAACCTTGGCACGGAGGTAAATCACCTTAGTCATGCAGTCAGCAGTCTGGGTCCAACTAGTGGGAGCCTCAGTCCAAAATCCTCCTTTGCATTCACGGGGGGGGGGGCAAAAAGGTACCCCATGATGTTGGAAATTAGAGGTCCAAGGCCTCTGTGTTCAAACCTGTTCAGCAGAAGTGCCTTAAGCAGGATCCTCGCACAGATTGTTGGCTGTATCTGAAATGGAGGAAAATTTGTCGTCAGGGGGAGGGCCTCCGTCCCTGGGTTGAGGTAAGTAATTTACCTGTTTAACCAGGCATTCTGGTAACCATCTTGGGCATGCTTGCTCTTGGTCCAAAACACAAGCTGAGCCTCATCCCCTGATGAGGATAGGATGTGGGCGTTTTCATTTATTTGTAATGGGATTGCACCACATAACAGGTGTGCGAACAGAATTGGATGAAGGATGCCAGTGTCTGTCTGTGGCCAAATGGCCTTCACTGTCTAGGGTAAGAAAAATAAGGGCAAATAATGCATGGTTAAGGCGATCCCTGGGAGTGGTAAATACAAGGGCGGAAGCCTTAAGACGGGATAGCCAAGTCTTTAAGGTAAGCTGGGCAAATTCCACATGCCTTGGCCCTGAGTGTTGTATGGAATTTCAGTAGTATGACAAAATTGCAAGGTAGCACAAAACTGTTTAAACTTGGCACTGGTATATGCAGGACATTTATCTGTTTTAATATGTATTGGTTTACACATTACGAAAAAGGCTGAAACAAGATGAGAAAGGACATCTTTGGTAGCCTCTCAAGAATGTGGTGATTCAAAAATAAAGCCGCTGAAGGTATCTATAGAAACGTATATATATTTGGTTTTTCAAAATTCAGGAAAATGAATAACATCCATTTGCTAAATCTGATTGGGCAGTAATCCTCGGGGGTTAACTCCCAAGTGTTGAATGGGGAGGGAGACAGTGCAAGCAGGGCATGCTTTTACTATTTCTCATGCATGTTGCCTGGTAATTTTCCAAAGTAATCGATGGCTCTGGGAATTTAGATGGTGAAGATTGTGTAACTCCATGGCCTTTTGAATTGAGCCAACAAAAATTGGAAAGATGGAACGTGTTGCTGCATCAGCTTGGGCATTACCTTGTGTTAGAGGGCTCAGAAGGTCAGAGTGTGTCATGATGTGTCCTAAGGAAAATGGATGTTTTCTGGCCTGAATTAGCTGCTGAAGCTGGTGAAACAGAAAGGGGGAATTGGAAGAAGCCTTAATGGTGGGTGAAATCTCCAGAAGGGGCACAGAATGAGCAATGTAGGCACTGTCTGTATAAATATTAACAAGATTATCAAAAAACTTTATAAAAACTTGTGTTATGGAGAACAATTCCGCAAACTGAGCTGACTGATAGACAGTATCAAAGGTGGTAAGCTTGTTATTGACAACAAAGACTGCACGGCCATTACTGGAACCGTCTGTAAAAAAGGTAAGGGCTTGAGGAATGGGAGCCTTTTGAGTAATTTTGGGAAAAATAAATGGATGTAACTGGACAAAATTTAAAAGGGGGTCATTGGGGATGTGGTTATGAATTGTTCCCAAAAAGCCTGATAGGGCAATATCCCATTCATCCATGTCTGTAGTAAAAATTGTAGTAAGGGTTTGGTCCTTAGCATATGGAATTAAAATATTATCAGGGTCTTTGCCAAAATGTTGTCGAGAAAGCAAACGACCTTTAAAAATAAGAGAAGCTACCTGAGCAAGATAAACAGTAATAACCTTGGAGGATGTGGTGGGTACAAGGACCAAAAGCAAGGGGCAGCCTTTATTTTTAAAATGTGGATCTCGCTGCCAAAATATTCCTGTGGGTGTATGAGGAGTGTGGAAAATAACCAGAACCAGAGGAAGGTTATAAGAAATTTGTGTAACAAACTTTTGGGCAATGGCTTCTGTGGCTTGGTTTAATGCATATCATGCCTCGGGAGTAAGCTTTTGAGGGGAGGAGGGGTGGGAATCACCTATCAAAATATCATTAAGGGGCAAAAGTACACAAGTGGGTAATTTTAAATATGTTCCTAGCAATTGAATATCCCCCAGTAATATTTGAAAATCATTAAGTGTGTGAATATGGTCCACACATAGTTGTATTTTAGGAATTTGGATCTGATTATCTTGAAGTTTAAGGCCCAAATAGGTATAAGGGTCCTGTGTTTGAAACTTATCTGGAGCTATCTGTAGTCCCAAGGTAGTGAGGTTTTGTAAAAGTCCAAGTAACAATTATTAAGGTCATGGGTATTAGGTGCAGCAATTAACAAATCATCCATATAATGTAAAATATAATTCTGTGGTCATCGCTCTCTCACAGGGTCTACTGCTTGAGCAACGTATTTTTGGCAAAGACTAGGGCTGTTGGCCATACCTTGGGAAGAACCTTCCATTGAAATCTCTGCATAGGGCCCAGAAAATTAATGCAAGGGAGACTAAAGGCAAAATAGGGTCTATCCTCAGGATGTAAAGGAATGGTAAAAAAGCAATCTTTTAAGTCAATAACCATTTTACAATAGTTTTTTGGAATCGCCACTGGTGTGGGAATGCCTGGCTGTAGTGCTCCCATCGGGCACATAACTTTATTAATGGCACACAAATATTGTAAAAGGCGCCACTTGCCTGATTTTTTCTTGATAATAAAAATAGGAGTAATCCATGGTGAGGTTGAGGGCTTTACATGGCCGGCTGCCAGCTGTTCCAGCACTAACGTGGAGGCAGCCTCCAATTTTTCTTGGGTAAGGGGCCACTTATCCACCAACACAGGAGTCTGAGTCTCCCAAATAATTTTATCTGCATGGGGTACAGGAGGGTCAGGGACCGACACTAAAAATCTGAATACACAAGTCCACATGTATTTGTTTTTTTTATGGGTTGTATAGCCTCCACCAGTCCTTGTTTCAGTATCCCCAGGCCTGTACCAGGAACAAAATTCATAGGAAGCATTTGATGAGTCACCATGGAATTGGGACTGGCGAGAATAACTTCCAATGACTCAAAATATCTCCACCCTATACGTTAACAGGGAGGTCAGAATCAACGAAAGGAGTGACAGTTGACTTATTACCATCTTTATCAGTGCAGCTAATAGACCTTGAGCTGACCAGAGGATTTTTTTATTTTCCTATCCCTTTAAGGTAAGTCAAGGATGGAGTGAGGGGCCAACCTGATGGCTAGTATTTTTGAGAAATAATTGTGGCATCAGCTCCAATATCTAGAACTCCTTGGAATTCCTTTCCTTCAGTAAGTAAGGTAAGGGTGGGTCTATTGTGAGAAATGGGTTGAACCCAATACACATCAGAGAAGCCTAAGAAGGCAGCCCCCCGAGGTAGGTTTGGGTTGTGGAAATGCCTCCTGAATCCAAGGGAAGGAGAATTAATTGTGCAAGTCTTGTTCCTGCTGGGATGGCGGCAACTCCATTAATAGCAGTGGCCAGTATTTTTATTTCTTCAGTGAAATCATTATCATTAATGCCAGCGAAGACCTGAACACCTTGTATGGTAGTGGAGGCTCTTCCAAGAATAAGGGCACATGTATGAGATGGAGGGAGACCCATAATTCCAGTGGGTATTATCTGGGGCCCTTGCATTGAGTCTAATATTGTAACTGTGGTGGCACAGAGGTCCAATTTTGCGCTGCCTGGGGTGGCTAGTTGGAGGGAGGCAATTGTGGAGAAGGATTTTGTGGTAGGTTGGGAGTTTGGGAGGGAACAAACCTTATTGCTCCTGTGTTTGTCCTGGGGGATGTTGTGGCCAGGGGCTGGCCCCGCAGGGAGTTTCCCGAGAAGCAGGAAGAAATAGGCTGTCTGAGAGCATTTGTCTTAGATCTACACTCACTGCCCCAGTGATGACCTTTACCACTTCTATGGAAAAGGGTAGCTGGGGGCGGTTAAGCCCCAGTTTGAGGAGACGCTATTCCTAGGCTTTGTTTGCCTGTCGGACACCCACATGCAAAATGGCCAGGTTGTTTACAAGTAAAGCAAGTACGTGAGCCAGGATTGTGAAACGCCTTGGTAAAGGCGGCCCCTAAAGCGAGACCCATGGCATGGGCTGCACCCATGCCTGCACAGAGTCTAATAAATTCAGAAAGTTTCCCTTTATCCTTATGTGGTTGAAGAACATCCTGACATGCTGGGTTGGCATTTTCAAAGGCAAGATGTTTTACATAGGTGCTTTCACCTTCGCTTGGTTCATGCAAGCATTCCGCAGCTAGGTTAAGCTGGGGAACAAACTACCTATAAGGCTCATGGGGCACTTGTCAAATTTTTGCCAGGGAATTGGTAGCCGAGGCCTTTTGAGGGAGGTGTCACCAAGCAGGAAAACCAGCCATCTGAGTCTGCGCCAAGAGTCCAGGAGGGAAACGTGCCTGTTATTTTTAGTGTCAAAAGGCGCATTGCCCACTAGCTAAACTTAAGTCCCAGATTCAGAGGAGGCCTTAGTTAAAATTATTTGAGCAGTTTCCTGACATTGTCTTCGAAATCTGCATTCCATAACAGGAAGTCTCCGGCACTGAAGGTAGCTTGGTCTAAAAATTTCCAATCATTGGGAGTAAGCCATTGTGCGCTGTGGATTTCTAATAAAGCCAACGTGTAGGGCACAGTGGGTCCATAGTGAGCACAAGCCTTATTAAGTTTTTCAAGAAAACATAGGCTTAATTTTTTGAAGACTCTGGGTTCCTTCCTGCCCAGGGGTGAACTCCTCATCCTCTGAGTCCTGATCTCCTTGATCCATTTCCCCCGCTTCCTCCTCTTGTTCCTCATCGAAGTCTTTGACCGCAGCCTGGGCAGGCTTATCTATCTGACTGGTGGTGACTGGGAAGGTGAGAACAGGCCGATGGAGTGGCTTTGACTTTGTATTAGACCGCTGTGGGCCAGCTTGCATTGACTCCATAGCTAAGGCTAATGAAGAATGCTCAGAGTCAAGGGAATTTAATTATTTTAAAAGTTGCATCTCTTCCCGTCTATGTTGGAAGGATGCTGGCAAGGGAGCGAGGTTAGGTAGGGGAAGTAGGGAAAAAATATCTGGGGGGGCACTTGGCCCCTGAAGGGCCAGAGCACAAAAGGCAGGAGGGATATAGGAGGGAGGTGGATGTGTAAATCCTGTAGGCTGTGGCAGGGTCCTGAAAGGTTGCGGGTCTTCTGAATGGTAGAGAGCTGCTTCCTTCTCCAAGATAGCGTCCTTCCCAGGGGTCAATGTGTCTCTGGGATTTAAAACTGGATAAAGGTGGTTTTTAATCATTGGAGCCTTATTAATTAGGGTCGTATTTTGAGGGGGACCAGGAAGGTTCTCAGGGTCCTGGGAAGACTGAGAAGGGTCTATGTCTATACTAATGATGGGCATGCAGAGGAGGGACGAGAGGTCTTTTGCATAATCTCTTCCCCAAACCTGACAAGTTGTAAGGTACCATTGTCAAAGCGGAAACTTTTAAGAATTTCATTAATTAAGTTCCAGTAAGAAAAGGTGGGAACTGGCATTTTTTCTGGGCCAAAGGATTCATAATAATCTTTTAAACAGTCTCCTACTCTAAGCCATTTTTGCCATCAATGGTTCCTTCAAGAGGAAACCATGGACACAATGCTCCTATGTGTGAAAAGAAAAATTTTAAGTCCTTTTTCTTAACATGTTCCCCCCATGTCTTGAAGAACTCCTTGAGGCCTGAAATAAACAAATCATGTGACGATACTGCTTGTCACATGGTGGGTCACTCACCGTGCATCATTCCCACCCTCCTCCTGGATATGTCTTCGGGTGGTGTCTGCTGAGACGATCGCGGGCTCCTCTTGACCAAGTCTTCCAGGAGGAAGGGGTTCCCCCTCAGTCAATGGCTTGAGCCCCAGTCGGTGGGCGCCAGATGTCCCGGCCGACAGGACACATCAACATGGGCAGCGAACCTAGATGGGGAGGAATGAAGGGACAAGAGACACGAGAGATGAGAGCAACACAGGAGTTCTGATCAAGCTGCAAAATTTTATTGTTCACACATGGGTATTAAAATGCTGGATTTGGGAAAACTCTCTTATCGGCAGTTCCTGGATGTCTTCACAAGGTGACATAACTTCAGGATGTTTCTGGAAGAAAGATGGCCACAGGATGTCTCAGGGACACATATGGCTACAGGATGTCTTCCAGACAGGATGTCTCCTGGTGGCTGTTTCTTGTAAGTGTCAGGCTGTTCTTTGAAAAAGAATTCCTTCTACCCTTGACAGTCAGGGATTCAGTATTTCGAATGGAAAATTGGAAAATGAATCCAATGTGTAGGAAAATATGTGCTACCCAAAAATCTTCCAACTCTCATTCAGAACAATGCCTTGACATTTCCTTCACCCCAAGTAAGACACAATTAGAGGAGAAGAGTTAGAAAATCTGTGAATACATATCGGTAATGGAAAATGCTCAGGAGTTCACAACCTTCGAGGTTGTAGAGAAGTTTCAAAAAGTAAGGGACAGGGTAAAAACTCCAAAAACATGGAGCTCTGCTGGCCTAAAGACTTTTTGAAAAACTGCCTCTGAAGTTGGGCACCTGAAATATATGTTGATGACAGGAGCTTTAGCTTCCTTTGTAGTGAGACCATCAAAGCTGGGTCTGCATCTATATGACCTGGAGGACATGGTTTCTTTTTTTCCTATGAACATGAGGCAGCAGGGCTGAATTCTCTCTTTATAGGTAAACTGTTGCCACTGGGGGCTAAGTGTCTTCTAGTGTGGACTGTGAAGCCATTTGGTCATCCTCCAATTTTCGTGGTGTCTCTTGCAGCTGCACTGGGAGTTTGGTATTTGCTTCACAAAATACGAGAAGTTCAACTGGGACACAGTGATGGAGGGAGTTCTGCCACGTGTGGTGGGTAAGGGTCTGCAGGAGAATGCACCAACCTGGCTTATATCCCACATAGCTTGCCCCCTTGACCATAGCAATCTGATTCTAAACATTGCCCTGCAACCTCTCCATATAACAAGATGCCTTTACATACAAGGGTATGGGGGCTGCACCATATCAGTCACAAGGCATTTGGAAGCCAATGGCATATCCACATCACCCCACCACAGATGTTTTAACACACACCTGCACACCACTGCTCTAGGCCGACTACTCATCAGGCTCCAAGTTACTGGCATCTCTGTTCTATACCATTTTCATGAAACCCAGTCAATCAAGGCACTATTTGGTACACTCATGATCAGCAATAGGACACCCAAAGGTTCTCCAGTGCCACCAGGTGATGGGAATTTACAAACTTTAATGATATTTATCTAGGCATTTTTCATGGATGAAGTTGAAGGCACTGTGGGTTTCAATTCATTCAGGAACCATAAAATGGAGAAGAAGCTCATTTCAATGAAAGCTCTGGAGAATTCTAACAGGCAAGGCTTCCCAAAGACAGGCTAAAAGGTCACATTAAGCCAGGAATTTGAGGTCTACAATGTGAGGTCCATGTGTGTTGTGACTTGCAACTATGGCTGCCAAGTCTTTTAAGAATAAAATCATGTGATGTCCTTCCTGAAATTTCCAGTGCTTTTCCGAAAGCCTCCCTGGGCCTAGATCTCAGTTTCCAAGTGCGACTCTCATGTGTGGCCTCCTAAAATCCCAACACAATACATGGCAATCCTTCTTTGAGGTCAGTTCCAGAACTCAGTCTCTAAGGGGAATCACATAAGTGTTCAAGCCCAGGTGGACATAGTCATCTCTTCCAACGGCCACAAAAATGACCACAATTAAAACCAAAACACTCCCACATGACACACCTGATGCAAAGACCTTCCTGACTTTCAGGGCAAAAGAAGAATAGGTAAGCAAAATGTCCAAAGCAGGGTTTTTCCACTGAGGCATTCCTGGTCACACTGATATCTGAGCTTTCTGAGATGCTCGCCATTCCCTTCAGCTATCCAGTACATGGCCATGTCACAGAGATTTGAGGAGGTACATATCATGGACACAAAACCATGAGCCTATTCTGGAGAGTGCACACAATTCAGGAAGAAAACAGGAACTTAAGAAGTTAGCAGGTGTTCCCCATTGATAAGTCAAGCCGCAGTCCATTCATGAATTGGGCAGGATGAAAGCTGAGAAGCTTTCTACTAGACAGGACTCACCCATTGATGCATTTTCTTTTCTAATGTCTACAACCAGGGACACAGTGGTATAAACAGAAATAGAAACACTCGCCTTGTCAAATGACTTACTAGAAACAGTTCCCTCCAAACCAAACAAACCGCCATTCCTACCTATTCTCAGAATATGAGACAAAACCACAAACCCACACCCACTCCCACAAAGACACATCCTTCCCCCAAGTAGGTCTGTGACTATCCGGAGTGTCCTCTGACTGGTGGGCCATACTATGTTCCAATGAAATGGCCTGTCCTGTCTCAGATCTGGTCTCCTTGGCCAACTCTGTGAAGTTGTCAGGAGCCAGCAGTGAGCCACTACCTACTTTCTCAGGAAAAGCCCCTCTTCAGAGCTTTCCTGGTTTTGGCTGTCCTCACATCAGTAGGTACCAAGAATGACTGACTCTGTCCTTGGTAAATCCATACAAGTGAGACCACTGGGATTGGGACTGCCTCTTGGTGCCTGTCTTCTTGGATACCAAGTTCAGAGAGTTCCATCAACAAAGAAGTGAGGTGAGGTCACTTCCTTAAGGAACTGAATCAGATCACTGCCTTGGTAACCACTTTGTCCTAACAGTTGCTTCCAAGACGACCATGAGATGGAGGCTGCCCCTACTTTCTGTGACACTTTCACAAGGTAGAATGGTATATCAACCATAGGCACCTAGGAACAGCTCTCCACACCAACCTGTTTTGGTCCATCTTCTCTACAATAAGAAGAGAGAGGCTGATTCATAAACAACCTTTCATCCTGACCAGGTTGTTTGCCATGGATGCTGACTTTTGCTCTCTCAGGTCCTTCATAGTTGTTTACATCTTCTCCAGGGATCATTTCTGCATGGACCTTGAGGTTCTCAGGAGGTGGAAGATCCCCTATATTCCTGTATTGTAAGACCAACTCTGTCCCTGCTCTTCTGTAAAGTTAGATTGAGGGAACAGTGTATGGTTAGGGTTAATAATATGTTCAATTTGAATTAGGAATCATTCTGCTGGATGAATAATGGTACTGGGAACCTGCGACATTTATAAGTATATATAGGTGAAATATATGTATGAAAACAGAAATCTAAATAAGATTTGAAGCGCAGAATGGGGATGGGCCCTTGATTGTGATACTTAGCGTTGAATTATGTTCTGCACAGATGTCTGAGATAGATCGATATACAATGGCATTAGACACTGTACCTTGTATTATTGAATGTATAAGAGAACATCCAGTCAAAAAGGGATAATGGGTAGGATTAGGAAGATAGTCAGTAGGTTTAAGAAGAAGAGTGAGTATAGGATTTGGAAAAAAAGTTCCTTAGCAATAGGGTTTGGATTAGAGTGTGAATGTAAATGTCAGCACAATTGAAGAGTCAGTCACAATGATGAACTGTGGAAAGTATGTAGGAAAGCTGATATAAATAGAGACATTATGAAACCAGGAAAAGTATAAAGTGAGAGATAGGATTAGATATTTTCAACAGGGTTGAGTTTGAATATATAAACTTAGCAAGAAACAAATATGTTGTCACAAATAGGATTGACTTTTGAGAGCATTAGCCAAACTTGACATGGATGGTTTTAGTAATCCATGTTCACTTTACATTTAGGCTTTGGTGCAAACATAAGTGTGACCTTTTCTTTTTCTGTCCAGAATATTACTGTGATAAAATGTATATGTAGATCAGATATCATGAGTATTTCTTCCACCATTACTGGGAGCAAAATTTTGAAGACGTATAAATTAGTATTGGGTTTACAAAGAGGTGTACCCTGTGTCTATGAATATAGAGACAATGCATGAATAGACAATAGTGTGAATAAATAATATAACTGGTTCCACTTTAAATAATGGATTTATTTGATATCTGAAAATATATAAGAAATCTTATATTGATATACAATCATTCATTCCAACCAGTTATACATCTAATAGTAATATTAGGGTTATAGTTTATCATGAAGGGTGTGTGAGTTTTGCTTCAAATATGATTATGGAAATCGAAAATAATATGTTTGGAATGAAGTCTCATAAACAAACCAGTCAAGAAACATGGAGGATTACATGTGTTCTAAAGCAGAAAATGATTGAAAGTGAAACAAATGCCTATAATTTTGCTAAAGTATGGATGAAATATATATCCTATAATGTGCATAAACTGAAGAAATTGTAACATACCAGTGGTGAATAAGAATGAACATCAAAATACACATCATGTCCCATAGGAATCTACTTGCATTGATGAGAAACTGGATCAATTATTGTAGAAATATTAGGATTTGTATCCACCATTCACTGAAGTTAGTTTTCATTTCTAGGAAAAAAATATGTATTTCAGGTGGATGAATATTTCCGTGAATAATCTTGTGAAATGTTAACTCTAAATCCACATACATGAATATGAATGAATTTAGGGAGTTTATAATAAGACACATATATTTTATATTTTAAAAAAATTTAGAGTGTATATATATATATATATATATATATATATATATATATATATATATACACACACACACACACACACACACACACACACACAGACATTAAAAATTAGCAATACATATGCCAATCGAAATTCACCATGAAATATATATCATCCACAGATCCAAAAATATTCATTTTACTGAACATGGATTTATGTACAATGTTGTTCAACTAGGAAGCTCACCCATAGTTTGAAATTTCAGTTTCAACAGCGTTTAGGCGGAGTGATCTATTCTCACAATTTCTATCTGCCAAGTCAGCCACCTCACAAGAATGTACCTGTGGTACCAGGTAGAATTCTATATGTGCATATAAATATACATGTGCTGAATAGGCTACAGAGAAATGGTGACAGGAATTCACATATTTGTTAACTTTAAGTACACATGGAACTATTTCAATTAAAAATTAACTAGATTTATAACACCTACACTTTATCATGCAAAAGCCAAGTCTAACTATACACCATGCCTCCTCTGAAATGTTTGTATTTCTATTCTGTTTGGGTTATTTTACTCCATCATATTAGGATTAGTAGTAAGAGTCTATTAGGGTATGGGTTAGTGTCAGTTATTAAGTATTTCAAATGGAAAATAGGAAAATGAATCCAATGTGTATGCAAATATGTGCTACAAAAAATTTCCACTTTCATCCAGAACAATGCCTTGACAATATCTTCGCCCCTACTAAGACACAATTAGAGAAGAAGAGTTAGAAAATCTGTGAATACATACCTGGAATGGAAAATGTTCAGGAGGTGGTAGAGGAGTTTCCAAATGTAAGGGACAGTGTAAACACTCCACAAACATGGAGCTATGCTGGCATTAAGACTTCTTGAGAAACTGCCTCTGAGGTTGGGCACTTGAAGTATATGTTGTTGTCAGGAGCTTTAGCTCCCTGTGTACAGAGACCATCAAAGCTGGGTCTGCATCTATGTGACCTGGAGGATATGGTTTCTTATTTTCTAATGAACATGAGGAAGCAGTGATGAATTCTCTCTTTGTAGATAAACTGTGGCCACTGGGGGCTAAGTGTCTCCCTGTGTGGACTTTGAAGCCATTTGGTCATCCTCCAATTTTCGTGGTGTTTCTTGCAGCTGCACTGGGTGTTTTGTATTTGCTTCACAACATACAAGGATTTCAAATGGGTCACAGTGCTGGTGGGAGTCCTGTAAGGTGTGGTGGGTCAGGGTCTTCAGGAGAATGCAACAACCAGGCTTCTATCCCACATTGCTTGCTCCCTTGACCATAGCAACCTGATTCTGAACATTGCCCTGAAACCTGTCCATATAACCAGATGCCTTTTCATATAATTTTCTGCTGGCTGCACCAAATCAGTCACAAGCCATTTGGAAGCCAATGACACACCCACATGGCCACACCACAAATATATTATCAGACAACTGCACACCACTGCTCTAGGCTCAATACTCAGCAGGCTCCAACTTACTGGCATCTCTGTTCTACACCATTGTCAAGAAATCCAGTCAATCAAGGCACTGTCTTGTACACTCATGAGCAGCAATAGGACATCCAATGGTTCTCCAGTGCCACCTGGTCATTGGGAATTTCAAAAATTTCATGGTATTTATCTATCCATTGTTCAAGAATGAAGTTGGAGGCACTTTGGGGTTTCCATTCATCCAAGAACCATGAAATGGTGAGGAAGCTCATTTCAATGAAAGCTCTGGAGATCTCTCACAGGCAAGGCTTCCCAAAGAGTGGTCAAAATGTCACATGCAGACAGGCCCATTGAGGTCTAAAATGTGAGGTCCATGTGTGTTTTGACTCTTAACTATAGCTGCCAAGTCTTTCAGAATAAAATCATGTGATATCCTGGCTGAGATTCTCAGTGCTCTGTGGAAAGCCACCCAGGGCCCAATCTCAGGTTTCAAGGGTGACTCTCATGCGTGTCCTCCTACAATACCAACACAATTAATGGCAATACTTCTCTGAGGTCAGTTCCAGAACTCAGTCTCGAAGGAGAATCACACCAGAGTTCAAGCCCATGTGGACCTAGTCATCTCTTCCAACCGCCACACAAATGACCACAATTGAAACCAAAACTTTCCCACATGACCCTCATCTTCTTCCATATAGACACTCATCATAAACTCTTGCTGGAGGTTTCCATTAGGAGCGCAGCCCAAGACAATGTCCAAAATATGCACCCTTGCCCGTCATTTGCCTAAAGTGAGCGTGGCCTTGACACCCTTCCTGTAAACCAGGAGTGATCAAATAGGCCTGCCTTTAATACTGCTCTGCTTCTCCAATTTGAGGCCTACTGGCTGTCAGGTATAGATTCTTTATGTGATTTGGCATCATGGGAGAACCCAAGCACTTGTGCAGGAGTTCAAAGAACTCATTTGACCCAGAGGATCCTATTCTCACTTGATGGAGGTCAGGAACCTAACAGAGGAAGGCAGGAAACTTCATGCACAATGACTGATATTTTTACCATTTTTGTTTTCAATACACACATGGGAACTTTCTTTATATCCATCAGGTGCTGAGAATCTAATCCATAGCCTCACCCAGAGCCAAGCGGCTGATTCAGACACATCCCTTTCGAAAGCAATTAAGCAAAGCACCACAGGTGATGCCCATTCATTTGCATTTAAAAACTGTTTACTTCAGGCTTCAAAAAGGAGTGGCCTGAGGTAAGGACCTTCCTGACATTCAGGGCAACAGAAAAATAGGTAAGCAGAAGGCCCAAAACAGTGTTTCTCCACTGAGACTTTCCTGGTCACACTGATATCTGAGTTTCCTGAGATGCTCGCCATTCCATTCAGCTATCCAGTACATGGCCATGTCACAGAGCTTGGAGGTGTTACATATCTTGGACACAATACCATGAGCCTATTCTGGGTAGTGGCCAAAATTTAGGAAGAAAACAGGAACTTAGGACGATAGTAGGGGTGGCCCATCCATAAGGCAACCTGCAGTCCAGTCATAAATTGGGTAGGATGAATGCTGGAAAACTTTCTTCTAGACAGGACATATCCATTGATGCATTCTCTTTTCTCATGTCTACAACCACGGACACAGTGAGATACACAGATATAGAAACACTCACCTTTTCAAACGACTTTTTAGAAACAGTCCACTCCAAACCAAACAAACCGCCTTTCCTACCTATTCTCAGAACATGAGACAAAACCACAAACTCACACCCACACCCACAAAGGCACTTCCTTCCCCCAATATGTCTGTGATTATCGGGAGTGTCCTCTGTCTGTGGACCATATTGTTACCCCGAACTGGCCTGCCCTGTCTCAGATCTGGTCTCCGTGGCCAAATCTGTAAAGTTGTCAGGAACCAGCGATGACCAACTACCTGCTTTCTTAGGAAAGGACCCTCTTCATCGCTGTCCTGGCATTTGGCCATTCTCACATCAGTAGGTACCAAAAAAAGACTCTCTGCCCTTGGTAAAACCAAACATGTGATCCCACTGGGACTGTGACTGGGACTGGCTCTGGATGCCTGGCTTCCTTGATCCCAAGTTCAGAGAGTTCCATCACCAAGTAAGTTAGGTGAAGACACTTTCTTCATGAAATGAATGAGGTCACTGCCTTGGCAACCACTTTGTCCTAGCAGTTGCTGCCAAGGGTCCCATGAGATGGAGGCTGTTCCTACTTTCTGTGACACTGTCACAAGTTAGAATGGTATATCAACCATATGCACCGGGGAACTTCTCTCCATACAGGCATGCTTTGGTCCATCTTCTCTACATTAAGAAGAAAGAGGCTGATTCAGACACATCCTTTCATCCTGTCCAGGTTCTTTACCATGTCAGAAGACTTTTGCTCTCTTTGGTACTACATAGCTGCCTACAACTTCTCCAAGGATCATTTCTGCATTGACCTTTGAGGTTCTCAGCAGGTGGAAGATCCCCTACATTCCTGTATTGTAAGACCAACTCTGTCCCTGCTCCTCTGTAAAGTTAGATTGAGGGAACAGCGTATGGTTAGGGTTAATAACAGGTTCGATTTCGGTTAGGAATCATTCTGCGGGATGAATAATGTTATTGGGAACCTGCGATATTTAAAAGAATATAAAGGTGAAATATAAGTTTGAAAACCCAAATCTATGTAAGTTTTGAAGCCCAGAAGTGTATTGGGCCCTTGGGTAGGATACTTAGCTTTGAATTATGTTCTGCACAGATGTCTCTGATTAATCGCTATACAATGGCATAGGACCTTTACCTTGGATGATTGAATGTTGAAGAGAACATGCAGTCAAAACGGGATAATCGGTAGGATTAGGAAGATAGTCAGAAGGTTTAGAAAGAAGAGTGAGTATAGGATTTGGACCAAAAGTTTTTTAGCAATAGGGTTTCGGGTAGAGAGTGAATGTAAATGTCAGCACATGTGAAGAGTCATTCACAATGATGACCTGGGGAAAATATGTATGAAAGTAAATATCAATTGAGACAAAAGGAAATCAGGCAAAGTATAATGTGAGTTATAGGATTAGACATTTTCAACAGGGTTGAGGTTGAATATATAATCTTAGCAAGAAACAAATATGTAGTCACAAATTGGATTGACATTTGAGAGCATTAGGCAACCTGGACATGGATGTTATTACTAATCCATGCTCACTTTCCATTTAGGCTTTGGTACAACCATAAGTGTGACCTTTGCATTTTGTGTCCATAATATTACTGTGATAAAATATATATGTAGATCAGGTGACATGAGTATATCTTCCACCATTTCTGGGAGCAATATTTTGAAGACGTATAAATTAGTATTGGGGGTACAAAGAGGTGTACCCTGTTTCTATGAATATACAGATAATGCATGAATAGAACATACTCTGAATAAAACATATACTCATTCCACTATATATAATGAATTGAATTGATATCTGAAAATATACAGGAAATCAAATATTGATATACAGACATTCATTACAACCAGTTATACATCAATGATAATATTAGTATTAGGATTTTCATGAAGAGTGTGTGAGTTTCGCTTCAAAATTGATTTTGGAAATCGAAAATAATGTGTTTGGAAAGAAGTCTCATGAAAAGACCAGTAAAGCAACATGGAGGAATACATGTGTTCAGAAGCAGGAAGTGATTGAAAGTGAAACAAATTCCTATATATTTTTGAAATTTTGGATGAAATATATATACTATGATGTGCATAAACTGAAGAAATAATAATGTCCCATTGTTGAATAAATATGAATGTCAAAATATATATCATGTCCCATAGGAATCTGCTTGCGTTGATGTTAAACTGGGTCAGTTACTGTAGAAATATTAGGATTTGTATACACCATTCACTGAAGTTAGTTGTCAGTAATAGGAAACAAATATGAATTTCAGGTGGATGAATATTTTAGAAAATAATCTTGTGAAAAGTTGATTATAAATCCACATAAATGAATATGAATGAATTTAGGGAGTGTATAATAAGTCACATATATTACATATTTTGAAAAATCTGGAGAGTATATATATATATATATATATATATATATATATATATATATATATACAGAGAGAGAGAGAGACATTAAAAACTAGCAATATATATGCCAATCAAAATTCATCATGAAATATATATCATACACAGATCCAAAAATATTCATTATACTGAACATGGATTTATGTATAATGTTGTTCAACTAGAAAGTTCACCCATAGTTTGAAATTTCAGTTCCAACAGCATTTACGAGGAGTGATCTCTTCTCACAATTTGTATCTGCCAAGTCAAACACCTCACAAGAATATACGTGTGGTACCAGGTAGAAATCTATATGTGCATATAAAAATACATGTGCTTAATAGGCTACAGAGAAAGGGAGAAAGGAATTCACATATTTGTTAACTTTAAAAACTCATGGAGAACTATTTCAAAAAAAAATTTGCAAGATTTATAACTCCTACCCTATATTATGCAAAAGGCAAGTCCTAGTATACACCTTGCCTCCACTGAACTGCTTGTACTTCTTTTCTGTTTTTTGTTATTTTTCTCCATCATATTAGGATTAGTAGTCAGAGTCTAGTTGGGAATTGGTTAGGGTCAGAGATTCAGTGTTTTGAAGGGAAATTGAAAAATGTATCCAATCCCTATGCAAATATGTGCTACCCAAAATCTTCCCACTCTCATCCAGAACAATGCCTTGACATTATCTTTTACCAAAGTAAGACACAGTTAGAGGAGAAGAGTTAGAAAATCTGTGAATACATATCTGGAATGGAATATGCTCAGGAGTTCACAACCTTGGAGGTGGTAGCAGAGTTCAAAAAAGTAAGGCAAAAGGTAAACACTCCTCAAACATGGAGCTCTGCTGGCCGAAAGAATTCTTGAGAAACTGCCTCTGAGGTTGGTCACTTGAAATATATGTTGTTTTCAGGAGATTTAGTTCTTTTGTAGAGAGACTATCAAAGCTGGTTCTGCATATATGTGACCTGTAAGACATGGTTTCTTATTTTTCATTGAACATGTGGCAGCAGTGCTGAATTCTTTTTTTGTAGCTAAACTGTGGACACTGGGGCTAAGTTTCTCCCTGTGTTAACTGCGAAGACATTTGTTCATCCTCCACTTTTAGTGGTGTTTCTTGCTGCTGCATTGGGAGTTTGGTATTTGCTTCACGAAATAAAGGAGTTCAATTGGGACACATTGCTGGAGGGAGTTTAGTCACGTGTGGTGGGTGAGGGTTTGCAGGAGAATGCAACAACCAGGCTTCTATCCCACATAGCTTGCCCCCTTGATCATAGCAACCTGATTCTGAACATTTCCCTGAAACCTCTCCATATAACAAGATGCCTTTACCTATTGGGTCTGTTGGCTCTAACCATATCAGTCACAAGCCATTTGGAAGCCAATGGCAGATCCACGTGGCCCCACCACAGATGTTTTGTCACACATCTGTCCACCACTGCTCTAGGCCCACTAATCATCAGGCGACAACTAACTGGCATCTCTGTTCTTCACCATTTTCATGAAACCCTGCCAATCAAGGCACTGTCTGGTATACTATGATCAGCATCAGGACATCCAAAGGTTTTCCAGTGCCACCTCGTCATGGAAATTTCAAAAATTTCATGGTATTTATCTAGCCATTATTCAAGGAAGAAGTTGTAGTCACTGTGGGTTTCAATTCATTCAGGAACCATTAAATGTTAAGGAAGCTCATTTCAATAAAAGCTCTGGAGAACAATCACAGGCAAGGCATCCCAAATAGTGGCCAAAAGGTCACATGAAGCCAGGACCATTGAGGTCTACAATGTGAGGTCCATGTGTGTTTTGACTCTCAACTATGGCTGCCAAGTTTTTCAGAATAAAATCATGTGATATCCTGGCTGAGATTCTCAGTGTTCTGAGGAAAGCCACCCTTGGCCTAGATCTCAGTTTCAAAGGGCGACTCTCATGCGTGGCCTCCTAACATCCCCACACAATCCATGGCAATACTTCTCTGAGGTCAGTTCTACAACTCAGTCTCTAAGGAGTATTACACCAGAGTACAAGCCGAGGTGGACCCAGTCATCCCTTCCAACTGCCACACAAATGACCAAAATTAAAACCAAAACATTCCCACATGGCCCTCATCTTCTTCCACATAGACCCTCATTATAACCTCTGGCTGGAGATTTCCATGAGGGGTACAGCGCAAGAGAGTGTCCAAAATAAGCTCCCTTGGCCCTCATTTGCCTAAAGTCAGGGTGGCCTGGACACCATACCTGTGAACCAGGAGTGATCAAATAGGCCTGCCATTACAACTGCTCTGCTTCTCCAATTTGAGGCCTACTGACTGTTGGGTTTAGATTCTTTATGTGAAGTGGAATCATGAGAAAACCCACGCACCTCTCCATGGCTTTGAAAAACTCATTTGACCCAAAGGATCCCTATACTCACTTGATGATTGTCTGCAACCTAATAGAGGAAGGAGAGAGACATCATCCACAATGACTGAATTTTGCCATTTTGGTTTTGGATGCACACATGGGATCTTTCTTTATATCCATCAGGTGCTGAGAATCTAAGCCACAGCCTCACACAGGGCCAAGAGGCTGATTCAGACACATCCCTTTCAAAGCAATTAAGCAAAGAGCCACAGGTGATGCCCAATCATTTCCATATGAAAACTGTTTTTTTCATGCTTCACAAAGGGGTGGCCTGAGGCAAAGACCTTCCTGTCATTCAGTGAAACAGAAAAATAGGTAAGCAAAAGGCACAAAACATGGTTTCTCCATTGAGACTTACCTGGTCACACTGATATCTGAGTTTTCTAAGATGCTCGCCATTACCTTCAGCTATTCAGTACATGGCCATGTGACAGAGCTTGGGGTGGTACCTATCTTGGACACAAAACCATGAGACTATTCTGCAGATTGGTCAGAATTCAGGAAGAAATCTGAAACTTAGGAAGATATTAGGTGTTGCCCATCGATAAGGCAACCTGCAGTGCAGTCATAAATTGGGCAGGATGAATGCTGGGAAGCTTTCTACTAGACAGGACACATTCATTGATGCATTCTCTTTTCTAATGTCTACAACCACGGACACAGTGTTATACACAGACATAGAAACACTTGCCTTGTCAAACGACTATCTAGAAACAGTCCACTGCAAACCAGACATACCAGCTTTTCTACCTATTCTAAGAAAATGAGACAAAACCACAAACTCACACCCACAAACACAAAGGCACCTCCTTCTCCAAGTAAGTCTGTGAATATCCAGAGTGTCCTCTGACTGGCGGGCCCTACTATGTTCCCCCGAAATGACCTGTACTGTGTCAGATCTGGTCTCCTTGGCCAACTCTGTGAAGTTGTTAGGAGCCAGCGGTGAGCCACTACCTAGTTACTAAGGAAAGGCCCGTCTTCAGAGCTCTCCTGGCATTTGGCCATCCTCACATCAGTAGGTACCAAAAAAGACAGAATCTGTCATTAGTAAAACTAAACAAGTGAGCCCACTGGGACTGGGACTGGGACTGGCTCTGGATGCCTGGCTTCCTGGATCCCAAGTTCAGAGAGTTCCATCACCAAAGAAGTAAGGTAGGTCACTTCCTTCAGGAACTGAATAGGTCAATGCCTTGGCAAACACTTTGTCCTAATAGTTGCTTCCAAGGGTCCCATGAGATGGAGGCTGCCCCTACTTCCTGTGACACTGTCACAAGTTAGAATGGCATATCAACCATAGACACACGGGAACAGCTCTCCACACAGACCTTGTTTGGTCCATCTTCTCAACATTAAGAAGAAAGTGGCTGATTCAGACACACCCCTTCATCCTGACAAGGTTGTTTGCCATGGAAGATGACTTTTGCTCTCTCAGGTCCTTCATAGCTGCCTACCTCTTTTCCAGGGATCATGTCTGCATGGACCTTTGAGGTTCTCAGCAGGTGGAAGATCCCCTACATTCCTGTATTGTAAGACCAACTCTGTCCCTGCTCTTCTGTAAAGTTAGATGGAGGGAACAGTGTATGTTTAGGGTCAATAACATGTTGGATTTAGTTTAGGAATCATCCTGCAGAATGAATAATGGTATTTGAAACTGCGATATTTACCAGAATATATATGTGAAATATAAGTGTGAAACCAGAAATCTAGGTAACATTTGAAGCCCAGAAGGGCATTGGACCCTTGATTGTGAAACTTAGCATTGAATTGCATTCTGCACAGAGGTCTCAGATAGATCAATATACAATGGCATAAGACCTTGTACCTTGCTTGATTGAATGTAGAAGAGAACAACCAGTCAAAAAAGGATAGTCGGTCGGATTAGGAAGATAGTCGGTAGGTTTACAAAAAGAATGAGTATAGGATTAGGAACAAAAGTTTATTAGCAATAGGTTATCGATTAGAGTGTGAATGTAAATGTCAGCACATGTGAAGAGTCAGTCACAATGATGAACTGGGGAAAATATGTAGGAAACAGAAATAGAGCCATAATGAAATCAGGCAATGTATAAAGTGAGGGATAGGATTAGACATTTTCAGTAGGGTTGAGTTTGAATATATAATCTTAAGAAGAAACAAATATGTAGTCACCAATAGGATTGACATTTGACAGCATTAGGCAACATGGACATGGATGTTTTTAGTAATCCATGTTTACTTTCCTTTTAGGCTTTGGTACAAACATAAGTGTGACCTTTGCATTTTGTGTTCCGAATATTTCTGTGATTAAATGTATAAGTAGATCAGGTGACATGAGTATTTCTTCCACCATTTCAGGGAGCAATATTTTGAAGACGTATAAATTAGTATTGGGGTTATAAAGAAGTGTACACTGCGTCTATGAATATAGAGATAATGCATGAATAGACCATTCTGTGAATAAATAATATAACTCTTTTCACTTTAAATAATGGATTGAATTTTTATCTGAAAATATATAAGAAATCCTATATTGGTATGCAATCATTAATTCCAACCAGTTATACATCTAATGGTAATATCAGAGTTATAATTTATCATAAAGTTTATGTGAGTTTTGCTTCAAAAATGATTATGGAAATTGAAAGTCATGTGTCTTGAAAGAAGTCTCATGAAAAGACCTGTCAAGAAACATGGAAGAATACATGTGTCCTGAAGCAGGAAGTGATTGAAAGTGAAGCAAATTCCTATAAATTTGCGAACTTGTGGGGAAATCTTAAGAGCCCCTCCCAGCTCTCCCTTGAGCGCGATATCCAGACCGAGGGAATTAGGAGTGGCACGGGACTCGTGGTGCAGACCTCCAGGCCACCGCTCCCACCAGTGCTGAAAACTGAAGTCTCTTGCTCCAGCTTCCGGGGGCATGGCTTCCGGAGTGCAAGGAAATTCGCTTGGGGTTCTCAGGCCTAAGCTCTAAAAACTTAGGGTCTGAGGGAGACAAACAGGGAGATTGTGCCCAGGCGTTCATGAAAACAGGGCTCCTAGGAGCAGCAGACCTGGCATGTAGCCAGTATTGTGGTGAGTGTCACAGGTGAGTGGGGCCTGGCTTGAGGAAACACAAAAGAAGGCCCTAGGCACTCAGGATTGGACACCCACCCAGTGTGGGAGGAATAGCTGCTGCACAGTGATTGGTTCCCACCTATTGAAAGGAGAAGCTTGGCCCAGTGGGCACAGATCTACCTAATGGAAAAAAAAGTTTATTGCAATCTATGACTGCATTTATTATTATTATTATTATATTAGTTTGTTTTTTTTGTTTTTGTTTTTTTTTGTTTTCTTTTATTTTCATTTTTTGTTGCTGTTCTTTAACTTTTTTAAAATGTTTTTAATTTTTTTTAATTTTTTCTTTTGTTGTTATTATTTTTTAAAATTTTAATTTTATATTATCATAATCATTTTTTTAAAAAAAATAATTTTCTCTTTATTTTCTATTTTTTCTATTGTCTTTTCATTTCTTTTCAATTTTCTTATTTCCCATTCCTTGCATTCTACCTGCCTACTCTCATTCTCTTTAGTGACTTTTTCCCTTCCCTTCTAAAATCTTTCCTCCCAAGCATCAAATAAATTTATAAGAGTAAACAGTAACTAAGCAGTCAAACAGAACAAGAAGTAACATGAGCAGCATAAACAAGCAAGGAAGAAAAGGAGTACAAACCACGAAGGACACCCTAAATATTCAGGAGGACCTAGAGTCATCAGAAAAATGGTCATATAAAGAACTCAAGTAATACCTTAGACAGATAGAATGGAAACTTAAAGAGGATACGAGACAGAAAATCCAAACAGTAAAAGAAAACATTGAAAATGAATTACATAAACAGATAAAAGAAAAAGTTAAGCATCTTTATCAGAGGATAGAGATTATAAAAAAATCAAACAATAATTCTAGAAATGAAGGAAATGATAAACCAAATTAAGAACGCCATTGAGAGTATCACTAACAGAGTGGAGCAAGTAAAAGCCAAAAGGTCAGATAATGAAGACAAAATATATCATCTTGAAACGAGTCCAGCCAACTCAGAAAGGCTGGCAAAAAAATCACAAGAAAAACATCCAAGAGATTTGGGATAACATAAAAAAAAAAAACACACTTACGAGTCATCAGGATAGAGGAAGGTACAGAGACTCAAACCAAGGGAATGAGAAAACTGCTGAATGAAATAATTACAGAAAACTTTCCAGAAATAAAAAAGGAAATGGATATACAAATTGTAGCTGCATACAGGACAAGAGCACACAAAATCACAGTAGACCAATGCCAAGACACATTGTTATGAAGATATCCAATATACAGAACAAAGAGAAAATAATAAATCTACAAGAGAATGGAGGCAGATTACATTCAGTGGTAAACAAATAAGGTTAACAATGGATATTTCATCACAGACGCTGAAAGCAAGAAGATCCTGGAAAAATGTATATCAAACACTGAAAGACAATGGATGCCAACCAAGAATTATGTATCCAGCATAATTAACCATCAGGTCCAACAACGAAATAAGAATCTTTCATGATAAACAAAAGCTAAAAGAATTTGAAGCCAGAAAACAAGCATTGCAAAGCGTCTTGAGCAAAACACTACACAAGAAAGAAATGAAAAACAACAACCAAAACCATCAGTGGGAAGTACCTTGGTAATGACAGAGGCAGGGTGAAAGCTTGTCATGGAGAAACAAACTAAATTAAAAAAAATATGAATAATCAAACATGGCTGGCATACAAACCATACATCAATAGTAACTCTGAATGTAAATGGCTTAAAGTCTCCAATAAAGCGACATAGGCTGGTAACTTGGATTAAATAAACAAATCCAACAATATGTTGCCTCCAGGAGACACATCTGAAATGCAAAGACACACAGGCTGAAGGTGAAAGGTTGGGAGAAAATACACCATGCACACTTATCCTCATAAACAAGCAGGGGTGGACATCCTCATATCGAATAAAATCGACTTCAAGACTAAGTTAATCAAAAGGGATAAGGAAGGACATTATATACTGTTAAAAGGAACCATTCACTAACAAGACATAACAATTATCAATATTTATGCACTAAATAATGGTGCTACGTTGTTCATGAAACAAATTCTCCTCAAGATCCAGAATGAAATAGAACACAACACAATAATTATGGGTGACTTCAACACACATCTATCATCATTGGACAGATCCTTCAAACAAAAGTTGAATAAAGAAAGTATAGAACTCAATATCACAATCAATAACCTACATGTAACTAACATATATAGAATATATCAACCATCATCAAGTGGATATACTTTTTTTCTCAGCAGCACATGGATCCTTCTCAAAAATAGACAATATATGATGCCATAGGGCAACCCTCAGTAAATATAAAGGTGTGGAGATAATACCATGCATTTTATCTGATCATAATGGAATGAAACTGGAAATCAATGATAAAAGAAGGAAGGAAAAATCCTACATCACATGGAAAATGAACAATATGTTACTGAATGATCAGTGGGTTAGAGAAGATATAAAGGAGGAAATAAAAAAATTCTTAGAGATACATGAAAATACAGACGCAACATATTGGAATCTATGGGACCCAATGAAAGCAGTTTTAAGAGGGAAATTCATTGCCTGGAGGTCATTCCTGAAAAAAAGTAAAACCGAACAAATAAATGAGCTCACACTTTAACTCAAAGCCCTAGAAAAGGAAGAGCAAAACAACAGAAAATGTAGCAGAAGGCAAGAAATAATTAAAATCAGAGCAGAAATCAACGAAATTGAAACAAAAGAAACTATTGAAAAAATTAACAAAACTAAAAGGTGGTTCTTCGAAAAAATATATATGTTCGACAGACCCTTAGCCATGCTAATGAAGAGAAGAAGAGAGAGAACTCAAATTACTAACATATGGGATGAAAAAGGCTATATTACAACAGATGCTTCCGAAATACAGAAGACAATTAGAAATTATTTGGAAAACCTATATTCCAATAAAATAGAATATAGTGAAGACATCAACAAATTTCTTAAGTCATATGATTTGCCCAAACTGAGTCAGGAGGATACACACAATTTAAACAGACCAATGTCAATGGATGAAACAGAAGAAGCAATCAAAAGACTACCAACCAAGAAAAGCCCAGGAACGGATGGCCATACAGCGGAGTTTTACAAAACATTTAAAGAAGATTTAATACCAATACTTTTCAAGTTATTTCAGGATAGAGAAAAAGAGGGAGCTCTGCCAAATTCATTCTATGAGGCCAACATCACGCTGATTCCGAAATCAGAAAAAGACACCTCAAAGAAAGAAAACTACAGACCAATATATCTGATGAACCTACATGCAAAAATCCTCAATAAAATTCTGGCGAATCGAATACAAAGGCACATCAAATAATTAGAAATTATTTTGAAAATCATTATTCCAATAAAATAGAAAATAGTGAAGACATCGATAAATTTCTTAAGTCATATGATTTGCCCAAACTGAGTCAGGAGGATACACACAATTTAAATCGACCAATATCAATGGATGAAATAGAAGAAGCAATCAAAAGACTACCAACCAAGAAAAGCCCAGAAACGGATGGCTATACAGCGGAGTTTTACAAAACCTTTGAAGAAGAATTTATACCAATACTTTTCAAGTTATTTCAGGAAATAGAAAAAGAGGGAGCTCTGCCAAATTCATTTTATGAGGCCAACATCACCCTAATTCCAAAACCAGAAAAAGACAACTCAAAGAAAGAGAACTACAGACCAATATATCTGATTAACCTAGATGCAAAAATCCTCAATAAATATCTGCCTAATCGAATACAAAGGCACATCAAAAAAATTTTTCACCAGGATCAAGTAGGATTCATCCCTGGGATGCAACGATGGTTCAATATACGAAAATCAATAAATGTTATTCATCACATCAATAGACTTAATGATAAGAACCATATGATCATCTCGATAGACGCAGAAAGCATTTGACCAAGTACAGCATCTCTTTATGTTCAAAACATTAGAAAAATAGGGATAACAGGAACTAACCTCGACATTTTAAAAGCTATCTATGCTAAGTCTCAGGCTAGCATCATTATGAATGGAGAAAAATTGAAGGCATTCCCTCTAAAATCTGGAACAAGACAGGGATGCCCTCTGTCACCTGTTCTATTCAATATAGTTCTCGAAACACTGGCCAGAGCAATTAGACAGACGAAAGAAATCAAAGGCATAAAAATAGGAAAATAAGAACGTAAATTATCACTATTTCCTGGTGACATGATTCTATACATAGAAAAGCCAAAGGGGTCTACAAAAAAATCTACTAGAACTAATAAATGAATTCAGCAAAGTGACAGGATATACAATCAAAACGCATAAATCAAAGGCATTTCTGTATATCAGCGACAAAACTTCTGAAACAGAAATGAGGAAAAACACTCCATTCACAATATCCTCAAAAAAATTAAATACTTGAAAATCAACCTAACAAAAAAGGTGAAAGACTTATACAATGAAAACTACAGAACCCTAAAAAGGGAAGTAGAAGAAGATCTTAGAAGATGGAAAAATATACCCTGTTCCTGGATAGGCAGAACTAACATCATCAAAATGGCGAAATTACCAAAAGTTTTCTATAGGTTTAATGCAATGCCAATCAAAATCCCAAAGGCATTTCTTGTAGAAATAGATAAAGCAATCATGGAATTCATATGGAAAAATATAAGACCCAGAATAGCAAAAGCAATTCTAGCAGGAAGTGTGAATCAGGCGATATAGCGATACCAGACTTAAAACTATACTACAGAGCAATAGTAACAAAAACAGCATGGCACTGGTACCAAAACAGGCGGGTTGACCAATGGGTACAGAATAGAGGACACAAAGAATAATTCACAAAGCTACAACTATGCTATATTTGATAAAGGAGCTAAAAGCATGCAATAGAGGAAATATAGCATCTTCAACAAATGTTTTTGTATAAAATGGAAATCCATATGCAACAAAATGAAACCGAATCCCCTCCTCTTGCCATGCACAAAAGTTAACTCAAAGTGGATCAAGGAGCTAGATATCAAATAAGAGACTCTGCATCTGATAGAAGAAAAAGTTGGCTCTGATCTACATAATGTGGGGTCGGGCTCCAAATTCCTTAACAGGACACCCATAGCAGAAGAGTTAATAACAACAATCATCAAATGGGACTTACTTAAACTGAAAAGTTTTTTTCTCAGCAGGATAAAAAATGAGAGAGGTAAATAGGGAGCCTAAATCATGGGAACAAATTTTTACTCCTCACACTTCAGATAGAGCCCTTATATCCAGAGTATACCAAGAACTCAAAAAATTAGACAATAAGATGATAAATAACCCAATCAAAAAATGGGCCATGGACCTGAACCAACACTTCTCAGAGGAGGACATACAATCAATCAGTAAGTACATGAAAAAATGCTCACCATCTCTAGCAGTCAGAGAAATGCAAATTAAAACCACCCTAAGATACCATCCTACTCTAGTAAGAATGGCAGCCATTATGAGGTCAAACAACAACAAGTGCTGGCGAGGATGTGGAGAATAGGGTACACTTATACATTGCTGGTGGGACTGCAAACTGTTGTGGCAAATTTGAAAAGCTGTATGGAGATTCCTGGGAAAGCTGGGAATGGAACCACAATTTGACCCAGCTATTGCCCTTCTCAGACTATTCCCTGAAGACCTTAAAAGAGCATATTACAGGGATACTGCCACATCGATGTTCATAGCAGCACAATTCAAAATTGCTAGACTGTGGAACCAACCCAGATGCCCTTCAGTAGATGAATGGATAAAAAAATGTGGTATTTATACACCATTGAGTATTATGCATCATTAAAAAATGACAAAATCATTGAATTTGCAGGGAAATGGATGGCACTAGAGCAGATTATGCTTAGTGAAGCTAGCCAAACCCTAAAAAACAAATAAAAATGTCTTCTTTGATATAATGAGAGCAACTAACAACAGAGCAGGGAGGAAGAGCAGGAAGAAAAGATCAACATTAAACAGAGACATGAGGTGGGGGGCGGAAAGAGAGAGATAAAGGAAATTGCATGGTAATGGAGGGAGACCCTCATTGTTACACAAAATTACATATAAGAGGTTGTGAGGGGAATGGGAAAATAAACAAAGATATAAATGTATTACAGTAGATGGGGTAGAGAGGGAAGATGGGAGGGGAGCAGGGATAGTAGAGGATAGAAAATGTAGCAGAATACAACAGTTACTAATAGGGCATTATAAAAATGCGGATGTGTAACAGATATGATTCTGCAATCCGTACTTGGGATAAAAATGGGAGTTCATAACCCACTTGAATCTAATGTATGAAATATAATATGTCAAGAGCTTTGTAATGTTTTGAACACCCAATTAAAAAAATAAAATAATAATATGAAATAAAATAATTAAAAAAAAACACATGGAGAAATATTTCACTGTCATCCAGAACAATGCCTTGACATTACCCTCGCCCCAAGTAATTCATCATTAGAGGAGAAGAGTTCGAAAATCTGGGACTACATAGCTGGAATTTAATATGCTCAAAAGTTCACAACATTGGAGGTGGTAGAGTAGTTTACTAAAGTAAGGGACAGGGTAAACACTCCACAAATATGGAGCTCTGCTGGCCTAAAGACTTCTTCAGAAACTGCCTCTGAGGTTGGGCACTTGAAATATATGTTGTTGTCAGGAGGTTTAGATTCCTTTGTAATGAGAGCATCAAAGCTGGGTCTGCATCTATGTGACCTGGAGGACATGGTTTCTTATGTTCCAATGAACATGAGTCAGCAGTGCTGAATTCAATCTTTGTAGGTAAACTGTGGTCACTGGGGGCTAAGTGTCTCCCTATGTGGACTGTGAAGCCATTTGGTCATCCTCCACATTTTGTGGTGTTTATTGCTGCTGCACTGGTAGTTTGGTATTTTCTTCACAAAATACAAGGAGTCCAACTGGGACAAAGTGTTGGAGGGAGTTTCTCAAGTGTGGTGGGTCAGGGTCTGCAGGAGAATGCACCCACCAAGGTTCTATTCCAAATAGCTTGCCTCTTCACCATAGCAACGTGATTCTGAACATTGCCCTGAAACCTCTCCAAATAAAAATACGCCTTTACATATAAGGGTCTGCTTGCTGCACCATGTCAGTCACAAGCAATTTGGAAGCCAAAGGAAGATCCACATGGCCCCACCACAGATGATTTTCACACACCTGCCGACTGCAGCTCTATGCCCACTACTCAGCAGGCTCCAAATTACTGGCATCTCTGCTCTACACCATTTTCTTGAAACCCAGTCCATCAGGCACTGTCTAGTATACTCATAGTCAGCAACAGGATATCCAAAGTTTCTCCAGTGCCACCTGGTCATGGAAATTTAAAAAAATTTCACCGTATTTATCTAGCCATTTTTCAAGGATGAAGTTGAAGGCACTGTGGGTTTCACTTCATTCAGGAACCATTAAATGGTGAGGATGCTCATTTCAATGAAAGCTCTGGAGAACTCTCATAAGCAAGGCTTCCCAAAGAGTGGCCAATGATCACATGAAGCTAGGCACATTGAGGTCTACAATGTGAGGTCCATGTGTGTTTTGACTCTCAACTATGGCTGCAAGCCTTTCAGAATAAAATTATGTGATACCCTGGCTGAGATTCCCAGTGCTCTGTGCAAAGCCAACCTGGGCCTAGATCTCAGTTTCCAAGGGCAAATCTCATGCGTGGCCTCCTAAAATCCCAACACAATTCATGGCAATACTTCTCTGAGGTCAGTACCACAACTCAGTATCTAAGGGGAATCACACCAGAGTTCCAGCCCAGGTGGACCCAGTCGTCACTTCCAACCGCCACCCAAATGACCACAATTAAAACCAAAACACTCCCACATGACCCACATCTTCTTCCATATAGACACTCATCATAACTTCTGGCTGGAGGTTTCCATAAGGGGCTCCGCCCAAGCCAGTGTCAAAAATAAGCTCCCTTGCCCCTTAATTTGACTAAACTCAGGGTGGCCTGTACACCCTTCCTGTGAACCAGATGTGATCAAATAGGCCTGCCATTAATACTGCTCCGCTTCTCCAATTTGAGGACTACTGACTGTGGGTTTTAGATTCTTTATGTGAACTGGAGTCATGATAAAACCCAAGCACCTATGGGATAGAATCTGCAGGGCGTTGAGGAACTCATTTGACACAAAGGATCCCTATTCTCACTTGATGGAGGTCACAAACCTTACAGAGGAAGACGAGAGACTTCATCCACAATGACTGCTCTTTTTGCCACTTTGGTTTTGGATGTACACATGGAATCTTTCTTTAGATCCATCAGGTGATGAGAAACTAAGCAACAGCCTCACACAGGGCCAATGGTCTGAATGAGACACATCTTTTTCAAAGCAATTAAGCAAAGAGCCACAGGTGATCCATTCATTTCCATTTTAAAACTGTTTTCTTCAGGCTTCACAAAGGGGTGGCCAAAGGCAAAGACCTTCCTGACATTCAGGGCAACAGAACAATAGGTAACCAAAAGGCCCAAAGCAGGGTTTCTCCACTGAGACTTTAATGGTCACAGTGATTTCTGAGTTTTCTGCGATTCTCGCCATTCCCTTCAGCTATCCAGTACATGGCCATGTCACAGAGCTTGGAGGTGGTATATATCTTGCACAAAAACCATGAGCCTATTCTGGAAAGTGGCCAGAATTCAGGAAGAAAAGTGAAACTTAGGAAGATAGCAGGTGTAGCCAATTGATAAGGCAAGCCGCAGTCCATTCATAAATTGTGCAGGATGAATTCTGGGAAGCTTTCTACTAAACAGGACACATCCATTGATCCAATATCTTTTCTAATGTCTACAACCATGGATAACAGTGGGATACACAGACATAGAAACACTCGCCTTGCCAAACGACTTACTAGAAACAGTTCACTCCAAACCAAACAAACTGACTTCCTTGCCTATTCTCAGAACATGAGACAAAACCACAAACCTACAAGCAAACCTACAAAGGCACCTCCTTCCGCCAAGTAGGTCTTTGACTATCTGGAGTGTCCTCTGACTTTTGGGCCATACTATGTTCCCCCGAAATGGCCACTCCTGTCTCAGATTTGGACTCCATGGCCAACTCTATGAAATTGTCAGGAGCCAGCTGTGAGCCACTACCTGCTTTCTCAGGAAAGGCCCCTCTTCAGAGATTTCCTGCCGTTTGGCCATCCTCACATTAGTAGGTACCAAGAGAGACTGACTCTGTCCTTGGTAAATCCAAACAAATGAGACCACTCGGACTGGAACTGGCCCTGGCTTTTGTGCCTGAATTCCTGGATCCCAAGATCAGAGAGTTCCATCACCAAGAAAGTGAGGTGAGGTCACTTCTTTCAGGAACTGAAAAATCTGTGGAAAGCAACCCTGGGCCTAGATCTCAGTTCCAAGGGTGACTCTTATGCGTGGCCTCCTAAAATCCCAACAAAATTCAATGCAATACTTCTCTAAGGTCAGTTCCACAACTCAGTCTCTAAGGGGAATCACACCAGAGTTCAAGCCCAGGTGGACCCAGTCATTTATTCCAACCGCCACACAAATGACCAAAATTAAAACGAAAACACTCCCACATGGCCCTCATCTTCTTACATATTGTCATTCATCGTAATGTCTGGCTGAAGATTTTCATGAGGGGCGAAGCCCAAGAAAGTGTCCAAAATAAGCTCACTTGGCCCTCATTTGCCTAAAGTCAGGGTGGCCTGGACACCCTTCCTGTGAACCAGGAGTGATCAAATAAGCCTGTCATTAATAATGCTCTGTTTCTCCAATGTGAGGCCTACTGATTTTCAGGTATAGATTCTTTGTGATTTGGAGTCATGCGAAACCCCAAGCACCTCTGCAGGGCTTTGAGGAACTCATTTGACCCAAAGAATCCATTTTCTCACTTGACGGAGGTCAGGAACCTAACAGAGGAAGGCAAGAGACTTCATCCACATTGACTGATCTTTTTGCCATTATGGTTTTTGATGCACACATGGGATTATTCTTTAGATCCATCAGGTGCTGAGAATGTAAGTCACAGCCACACACAAGGCCAAGAGGCTAATTCAGCCACATCCCTTTCCAAAGCAATTAAACAAAGAGCCACAGGTGATGCCCATTCATTTCCATTTGAAAATTGTTTTCTTCAGGCTTCACAAAAGGGTGGCCTGAGACAAAGTCTTTCCTGACATTCAGTGCAACAGAACAATAGGTAAGCAACAGGCCCAAAGCAGGGTTTTTCCACTGAGACGTTCCTGTTCACACTGATATCTGAGTTCTCTGAAAGGCTGGCCATTCTCTTCAGCTATCCAGTACATGGCCATGTCACAGAGCTTGGAGTGGTACATATCTTGGACACAAAACCATGAGCCTATTCTGGAGAGTGGCCAGAATTCAGGAAGAAAACAGGAACTTAGGAAGATAGAAGGTATTGCCTCTCGATAAGACAAGCTGCAGTCCATTCATAAATTGGGCAGAATGAATTATGGGAAGTTTTATACTAGACTGGAGGCATTCATTAATGCATTCTCTTTTCTAATGTCTACAACAACGGACACAGTGGGATACACAGACATAGAAACACTCGCCTGGTCAAACGACTTACTAAAAACAATCCACTCCAAACCAAACAAACCAACTTTCCTACCTATTCTCAGGACATGGCCTGACCTCTCTCAGATCTGGTTTCCTTGGCCAACTCTGTGAAGTTGTCAAGAAAAAGGGGTGAGCCACTACCTGCTTCTTCTGGAAAGGTCCCTCTTCAGAGCTCTCCTGGCATTTGGCCATCCTCACATCAGTAGGTACCAAGAAAGACTGACTCTGTCCTTGGTAAATCCAAACAAGTGAGCCCACTGGAACTGGGGCTGCCTCGGGGTGCCTGGATTCTTGGATACAAAAGTTCAGAGAGTTCCATTACCAAGGAAATGAGGTATGTCACTTTCTTTGGAACTGAATGAGGTCACTGCCTTGGCGACCACTTTGTCCTAACAGTTGCTTCCAAGTGTCCCATGAGATGGAGGCTGCCCCTACTTCCTGTGACACTTTCACAAGGTAGAATGGTATGTCAACCATAGGCACCCAGCAGCATCTCTCCACACAGGCCTGGTTTGGTCCATCTTCTCTACAATAAAAAGAGAGAGGCTGATTCAGACACATCCCTTCATCCTGACCAGGTTGTTTGCCATGGAAGATGACTTTTGCTCTCTCAGGTCCTTCATAGCTGCCTACATCTTCTCCAGGTATCATTTTGAATGGACCTTTGAGGTTCTCAGCAGGTGGAATGTCCCCTACTTTCCTGTATTGTAAGAACGACTCTCTCCCTGCTCTTCTGTAAAATGAGATTGAGGGAACAGTGTATGTTTAGGGTTAATAACAGGTTTGATTTGGGTTAGCAATCATTCTGTGCGATAAATAATGGCATTGGGAACCTGCGATATTTACAAGAATATCGAGGTGAAATATAAGTATGAAAACAGAAATCTAGGTATGATTTGAAACCCAGAAGGGCATTGGGCCCTTAATTGGGATACTTAGTTTTTAATTATATTCTGCAAAGATGTCTCAGACAATTTGATATACAATGGCATAGAACCTTGTACCTTGGATGTTTGAATGTAGAAGAGAATATCCAATCCAAAGGGATAGTCGGTAGGATTAGGAAGATAGTCGGTAGGTTTAGGAAGAAGAATGAGTGTAGGATTGGGACTAAAATTCTTTAGCTATAGGGTTTCGGTTAGAGAGTGAATGTAAATGTCAGCACATATGAAGAGTCAGTCACTATGATGAAATTGGGAAAATATGTAGAAAAGCAGATATCAATAGAGACATTATGAAATCAGGCAAAGTATTAAGTGAGTGATAGGAGTAGACATTTTCACCAGGGTTGAGTTTGAATATATAAACTTAGGAAGAAACAAATATCTAGTAACTAATAGGATTGACATTTGAGAGCATTAGGCAACCTGGACATGGATGTTTTTAGTAATCCATGATCTCTTTTCATTTAGTCTTTGGTACAATCATAAGTGTGACCTTTACATTTTTTGTCCAGAATATTACTGTGATAAAATGTATATGTAGATCAGGTGACATGAGTATTTCTACCACCATTTCTGGGAGCAATATATTGAAGACATAAAATTATTATTGGGGATACAAAGAGGTGTACCCTGTGTCCATGAATATAGAGATTAAGCATGAATACACCATACTGTGAATAAATAATATAACTGATTCCACCTTTAAATAATGGATTGAATTGATATCTGAAAATATACAATAAATCTTATATTGATATACATTCATTCATTCCAACCAGTTATACATCTAATGGTAATATTAGTGTTTTGGTTTATCATGAAGTGTGTGTGAAGTTTGCTTCAAAAGTGATTATGGAAATCGAAAATAATGTGTTCGGAAAGAATTCTCATGCAAAGACCAGTCAAGAAATATGGAGGAATACATGTGTTCTGAAGCAGGAAGAGATTGAAAGTGAAACAAATGCCTATAAATTTGCTAAATTGTTTATGAAATATATATCCTATGATGTGCATAAACTGATGAAATTGTAATGTACCAGTTTTGAATAAAAATTAACGTAAAAATACACATCATGTCCCATTGGAATCTACTTGCATTGATGTTAAACTTGGTAAGTTACTGTAGAAATATTAGGATTCGCGTGCCTCATTCACCGAAGTTAGTTTCCTTTTTTTTTTTAATTTTTTTATGGTTGTTCTAAACATTACATATTTCTTGATATATCATATTTCACACTTTGATTCAAGTGGGTTATGAACTCCCATTTTTACCCCGTATACAGATTGCAGAATCACATCAGTTACACATCAATTGATTTACACATTGCCATACTAGTGTCTATTGTATTCTGCTACCTTTCCTATCCTCTACTATCCCTCCTCCTCTCCCCTCTCTTCCCCTCTTCTCTTTCTACCCCCTCTACTGTAATAAATTTCTCCCTTTTTGTATTATTTTTCCCTTTCCCCTCACATCCTCTTTTATGTAATTTTATATAACCCTGTGGGTCTCCTTCCATTTCCATGCAATTTCTCTTCTCTATCCATTTCTCTGCCACCTCTCATCCCTATTTAATACTAATCTTCTTCTCATGCTCTTCATCCCTACTCTGTTCGTAGTTACTCTCCTTTTATCAAAGAAATCATTTGGCATTTTTTTTAGGGATTGGCTAGCTTCACTTAGCATAATCTGCTCTAATGCCATCTATTTTCCTGCAAATTCTATGATTTTGACATTTTTTAAAGCAGAGTAATACTCCATTGTGTATAAATGCCACATTTTTTTTATCCATTCTTCTATTGAACGGCATCTATGTTGGTTCCACAGTCTTGCTATTGTGAATTGTGCTACTATGAACATCAATGTAGCAGTGTCCCTGTAGCATGATCTTTTAAGGTCTTTAGGGAATAGACCGAGAAGAGGAATAGCTGGGTCAAATGGTAGTTCCATTCCCAGCTTTCCAAGAAATCTCCATAATGCTTTACAAATTGGCTGCACCAATTAGCAGTGCCTCCAATAATGTACACGTGTACCTGTTTCTCCACATCCTCACCAGCACTTGTTGTTGTTTGACTTCATAATGGCTGCCAATCTTACTGGAATGAGATGGTATCTTAGGGTGCTTTTGATTTGCATTTCTCTGACTGCTGGGGATGGTGAGCATTTTTTCATGTACTTGTTTTTTGATTGTATGTCCTTCTCTGAGAAGTGTCTGTTCTGGTTCTTGGCCCATTTGTTTATTGGGTTATTTGTTATCTTATTGTCTATTTTTTTCAGTTCTTTGTATACTCTGAATATTAGGGCTCTATCTGAAGTGTGAGGAGTTAAGATTTGTTCCCAGGATTTAGGCTCCCTATTTACCTCTCTTATTGTTCCTTTTGCTGAGAAAAACCTTTTTAGTTTGAGTAAGTCCCATTTGTTGATTGTAGTTATTAACTCTTGTGCTATGGGTGTCCTATTGAGGAATTTGGAGCCCGACCCCACAGTATGTAGATCGTAGCCAACTTTTTCTTCTATCAGACTCCATGTCTCTGATTTGATATCAAGCTCCATGATCCATTTTGAGTTATCTTTTGTGCATGGCGAGAGAAAGGGATTCAGTTTCATTTTTTTACACATGGATTCCAGGTTTTCCCAGCACCATTTTTTGCAGATGCTATATTCCTTCATTGCATGCTTTTAGCCCCTCCATCAAATATAAGATAGTTGTAGTTTCCTGGCTTGGTTTCTGTGTCCTCTATTCTGAACAATTGCTCCACCCTCCTGTTTTGGTACCAGTACCATGCTATTTTTTTTACTATTGCTCTGTAGTATAGTTTGAAGTCTGGTATCACTAGGCCGCCTGATTCACACTTCCTGCTTAGTATTGTTTTTTTTATTCTATGTCTTTTATTTTTCCATATGAATTCCATGATTGCTTTCTCTATTTCTAGAAGAAATGCCGTTTGGATTTTGATTGGCATTGCATTAAACCTATTGAGAACTTTTGGTAATATCACCATTTTGATGATGTTAGTTCTGCCTATCCATGAACAGGATATATTTTTACATCTTCTAAGATCTTCTTCTATTTCTCTCTTTAGGGTTCTGTGGTTTTCATTGTATAAGACTTTCACATCTTTTGTTAGGTTGATTCCTAATTATTATTATTATTTTTTTAGGATATTGTGTATGGAGTGGTTGTCCTCATTTCCATTTCAGAAGATTTGTCGCTGATATGCAGGAATGCCTTTGATTTATGCATGTTGATTTTATATCCTGCCACTTTTCTGAATTCATTTATTATCTCCATTAGTTTCTTTGTAGACCCTTTTGGGACTGCTAGATATAGAATCATGTGATCTGCAATAGTGATAATTTAAGTACTTCTTTTCCAATTTTTATGCCTTTTATTTCTTTCGTCTGTCTAATTGCTCTGGCCAGTGTTTCGAGAACTATGTTGAACAGAAGTGGTGAGAGAGGGCATCCCTGTCTTGTTCCAGATTTTAGAGAGAATGCCTTCAATTTTTCTCCATTCAGAATGATGCTAGCCTGAGGCTTAGCATAGATTGCTTTTACAATATTGAGGTATGTTCCTCTTATCACTAGTTTTTCTAGAGTGTTGAACATAACAGAATGCTGTACTTTATTGAATGCTTTTTTTTGCATCTATCGAGATGATTGTATGGTTCTTATTTTTAAGTCTATTGATGTGGTGAATAACATTTATTGATTTCCGTATATTGAACCAGCCTTGCATCACATGGATGAATTCTACTTGATCAGGATTCACAATTTTTTTGATATTTTTTTTGTATCCAATTCGCCAGAATTTTATTGAGGATTTTTTCATGTAGGTTCATTAGAGATATTGGTCTGTAGTTTTCTTTCTTTGAAGTGTCTTTGTCTGCTGTAATAATCAGGGTGATGTTGGCCTCGTAGAATGAATTTGGAAGATCTCCCTCTTTTTCACTTTCTTGAAATACCTTGAAAAATATTGGTATTCGTTCCTCTTTAAAGGTTTTGTTAAACTCTGCTGTATACCTATACGGTCCTGGGCTTTTCTAAGTTGGTAGTGTTTTGATGGTTTCTTCTATTTCCTCAAATGATATTGGTCTGTTTATGTTGCTATATCCTCCTGACTCAATATGGGCAGATCATATGACTTAAGAAATTTATCGATGCCTTCACTGTCTTCTATTTGATTGGAGTATAAGGATTCAAAATAATTTCTGATTATCTTCTGTATTTCTGAAATATCTGTTGTGATATTTCTTTTTTAATCCCTTATTCTAGTAATTTGAGTTCTCTGTCTTCTTCTCTTTGTTATCATTTCTAAGGGTCTGTCAATTTTATTTATTTTTTCAAAGAACCAACTTCTACTTTTGTCAAGTTTTTTCAATTGTTTCTTTTGTTTCAATTTCATTAATTTCAGCTTTGATCTTAATTATTTCTTGCCTTCTACTTCATTTGCTGTTGCTTTCGTCTTCTTTTTCTAGGATTTTGAGATGAAGTATGAGATCATTTATTTGTTGGTTGTTTCTTTTTTTAAGGAATGAACTCCAAGCAATGAATTTTCCTCTTAGAACTGCTTTCAATGTGTCCCATAGATTCCGGTATGTTGTGTCTGCATTTTCATTTATTTCTAAGAATTTTTAAATTTCCTCCTTGATGTCTTCTATAACCCATTGATCACTCAGTAACCTATTGTTCATTCTCCAAGTGATGCATGATTTTTCCTTCCTTCTTTTATCATTGATTTTTAGTTTCATTCCATTATGATCAGATAATATGCATGGTATTAACTGTACTCCTTTATATTGTCTAAGAGTTGCCCTGTGACATAATATATGATCTATTTTTTACAAGGATACATGTGCTGCTGAGAAAAAAGGTAACTGCTTGATGTTGGGTGTTATATTCTACATATCTCAAATAAGTCTAGGTTATTAATTGTGTTATTGAGTTCTATAGTTTCCTTATTCAACTTTTGTTTGGAAGATCTGTCCAGTGGTGAGAGAGGTGTGTTCATGGCTCCCATGATTACTGTATTGTGGTCTATTAGACTATTGAAATTGAGAAGAGTTTCTTTGATGAACATAGCTGCACCATTGTACGGGGCATATATATTAACGATTGCTGTGTCTTGTTGGTGTATGGTTCCCTTGAGCAGTATGTAGTGTCTCTCTTTATCCCTTTTGATTAACTTTGGCTTAAAATCTATTTTATTTGATATGAGTATGGACTCTCCTGCTTGTTTCCGAAGTCCATATGAGTGATATGATTTTTCCCAAACTTTCACCGTAGGTCTATGTATGCATTTTCCTATCAAATGCGTCCCCTGTAGGCAGCATATTGTTGGGTCTTGTTTTTTGTTCAATTCTACTAGCCAGTGTGTCTTCATTGGTGAGTTTAAGCCTTTAACATTTAGGGTTATTATTGAGATATGGGTTGTTCTTCCAGCGATATTTGTTTATTTATGTTCCTAAACATGGTTTGTTTTCCTCTTTGATTATCCCCAGCCTTTACTGTACTCCCTCCCGCTGTTGGTTTTCATTGATATTTTCCATTTCCTCTTCCTGTAATATTTTGCCGAGGATGTTTTGAAGAGATGGTTTTCTAGCTGCAAATTCTTTTCACTTTTGTTTATCGTGGAAGGTTTTAATTTCATCTTCCATCCTGAAGCTTACTTTCGCTGGATACACAATTCTTGGTTGGAACCCATTTTCTTTCAGTGTTTGAAATATGTTATTCCTGGATCTTCTAGCTTTCAGAGTCTGTTTTGAAAGATCAGCTGTTATCCTGATTGGTTTACCCCTAAATGTAATCTGCTTCCTTTCTCTTGTAGCTTTTAAAATTCTCTCCTTTTTCTGTTTGTTGGGCATCTTCATTATAATGTGTCTAGTTGTGGCTCTCTTATGATTTTGCACATTCGGCGTTCTGTAGGCTTCTAGGACTTGGGATTCTTTTTTATTTATCAAGTCTGGGAAGTTATCTCGTATTATTTCCTTGAATAGGTTGCTCATTCCTTTTGTTTGAACCTCTATACCTTCCTGTATCCCAATGTCTCTTAAGTTTGGCCTCTTTATGTTATCCCATATTTCTTGGATGTTCTGCTCGTGGTTTCTTAACAGTCTTGCTGAGCTGTCTATGTTCTTTTCAAGTTGAAATACTTTGTCTTCATTGTCTGATGTTCTATGTTCTAAGTGTTCTACTCTGCTGGTAGTATTCTCAATTGAGTTTTTAAGTTGGTTTATTGCTTCCTGCAATTCTAGGATTTCTGTTTGTTTTTACAACCTCTATCTCCCTATATAGTTGATCTTTTGCTTCTTGGATTTGTTTATGTAATTCATTGTCGAAGGGATCTTTAATTGTCTGATTTTGTTGTCTAATGTCTTCCTTGAGACTCCAGATCATCTAAAGCCTGAGTATCCTGAATTCTTTATCTGACATTCCATCTGATGCAGCTATTACCTCTTCTAAAATTGTGTTTACCTGCATTGCTTGTGGTCCTTTCTTTCCTTGTCTTTTCATACTGCTCGCGTTTCTCTCTGCTTGTTGAAACTGTTGTGTTTTTTAAATTTTCCCCCTATATACTTATATTGCTCTTGTATGGTTGAAAAGTCTCCCTTGAAGTAGCGGGGGGCGGCTGTTCTTCTCCTCCAATTGGGGTGATCTATCTACCACGCTGACGGGCTGCTGGGCCTGTTGTGCTGGTTGGTCGCAGGTCTGTCTACAATGCGGGCGTGGGCAGTGGCTCTGCTCTGCCCCTCCTCCATTTGGTGTGACGTGTCTACAACGCCCACGGACCCCTCGGCCTGTTCTGCTGATCCATTGCAGGTCTGCCTACCTTGCAGGTGCGGGCGGCAGCTCTACTCTGCCCTTACTCAAATTGGGATGACGTGTCTACCATGCCGGCAGGACGCTGAGCCTCTTTGCTGGTCGGTCGCAGGTCTGTCTATTTTGTGGGCACGGGCAGTGGATCTGCTCTACCCCTACTCCAAATGGGGTTATGTGTCTGCCGTGCCCGCAGGCCACTTGGCCTGTTTCGCTGTTCGGTTGCCTACGTTGTGGGCGAGGTTGGTCACTCTGCTCTGCCCCTACTCCAATTGGGGTGATGTGACTACCTCGCCGGCGGGTTGTTGGGCCTGTTCTGGGCATGGGTGGTGGCTCTGCTCTGCCCCTATTCCTATTGGGGTGACCTAACAACCATGCTGGTGGGCCGATGAGCTTGTAATGGGCACGGGAGAAGGCTCTGCTCTGCCACTACTCCAATAGGGGTGCCGTGTCTACCACACCGGCGGGTCGTTGGGCCTGTTCTGGGCATAGGCTGTGGCTCTGCTCTGCCCCTACTCCAATTGGGGTGACGTGAATACCAAGCCTGCTGGTCGATGGGCCTGTTCCGGGCACGGGCGGCGGCTCTGCTCTGTCCCTACTCCAATTGGGATGACGTGACTACCACGCCTGCAGGTCACTGGGCCAGTGCCGGGCGTGAGCGGTGTCTCTGCTCTGTCCCTCTAGCTTGAAGACAGAGTGAGAGAGACTCGGGTGTTTGTGACTCACTTTTTTTACCAGGAGACCAACTGTTTCTCTCACCGCTGGTATCGATGAAGTTATCTCCTCCGCCACTTTGTGATGACTTCAGATCTCTAACATGTTGGTATCCCATGCGAATGGCAGCATTTCGTTCCCTTTGCCGGATGAACAAAGCAATGGGTGAGTCCTGACCGGCCCTCACAAGCCCCGTCTCAATCCTGTTGCCACTGCCTATGAAGGCTCGGTAGGTATTTACCTCCACAGTATTCAGCAAGACCTAGACCGAGAAGCAGTTTCCGCAGGTTCTTTAGCCCTGGGCCTGATCAGTTCCAGGAGCCAGAATTCGGCCGCTCTGGGCTTGGTGTATGTTCTGATAGGAGCAGGCCTGAGTAATTTGTCTCCGAGACACAGGCGAATGACAGCCTGAGATTACCTGTTCTATAGCTGAATGAGCTGCTATCAGTTGAAAACAGGAATGGTGACGTCAGCTCTCCAAGATGGTGGCCCCTGGCTTCCTCTGTGGTCTGACTGGTGTGGAAAACCGAATTGGACCGTGTATTTCCCTGGTCTCAAACCCACAATTCAGCAATGAGCACAGTGATTGTACAGATGGCAGGAGCCCACAGAATCTGCACCACTGAATATTTGTGTTGCTATCTCATTGCTTCCCAGCACGCGCCACAGACTCTACCCGCAGGGCGATTTGCTGAATAAGCAGCATGATGCTCCATGCAGACAAATCACTCACGTTTGAGCCCCGTAGCTGATCCTCGTGAGATGGAAATACTTCCACTAGGTTGAGGACCACCCAAATTTTGCTGGAAATTCGTCATTCTCCTGCACAGTGACGCTGTACATGGGGTTGATGCACTCCTTTCGCTGTCATCATATGATCCCCTGAAGTTAGTTTTCAGTACTAGAAAACAAATATGTATTTCAGGTGGATGAATATTTCTGAGAATAAACTTGTGAAAAGTTGATTATACATCCACATACATAAATATGAATGAATCTAGGGCGTGTATAATCAGACAAATACATTTCATATTTTGAAAAATCTGGAGAGTGAATACATATATATATATATATATATACACACACACACACACACAGACATTAAAAAGTAGCATTATGTATGCCAATTGAAATTCACCATGAAAAATATATCATACAGAGATCCAAAAATATTCATTTTCCTTTCATTTTCCTGAACATCAATTTATGTTGTACAACTAGAAAACTGACCCATATGTTGAATTTTCAGTTCCAACAGCGTTTAGTAGGAGTGATCTTTTCTTACAATTTGTATCTGCCAAGTCAGCCACCTCACAAAATGTACGTGTGATACCAGGTATAATTCAATATGTGCATAAAAAATACAAGTGCTGAATAGGCTACAGAGAAAGGGAGACAGTTATTCACATATTTGTTAACTTTTAAAACACATGGAGAACTATTTCAATTAAAATTGGCTTGATTTATAACACCTACCATTTATCATACGAAAGGCAAATCCAACTATACACCATACCTCCTGTGAACCTCTTGTATTTCTATTTTGTCTGGGTTATTTTTCTGCATCATATTAAGATTATAAGTAAAAGTCTAGAAGGAAATTTGTTAGTGTCAGGGATTCAGTATTTCGAATGGAAAATTGGAAAATGTATCCAATGTGTATGCAAATATGTGCTACATAAAAATCTTCCCACTCTCATTCAGAACAATGCCTTGGCATTACCTTCGCCCCATGTAAGACACAATTAGAAGAGAAGTGTTAGAAAATCTGTGAATACATAACTGGAATAGAAAATGCTCAGGAGTTCACAAATTTGGAGGTGGTAGAGGAGTTTCCAAAAGTAAGGGACAGGGTAAACACTCCACAAACATGAAGCTCTGCCGGCCCAACATCTGGAGAAACTACCTCTGAGGTTGGGCAATTGAAATATATTTTGTTGTCAGGAGCATTAGCTTCCTTTGTAGTGAGACCATCAAAGCTGGGTCTGCATCTATGTGACATGGATGACATGGTTTCTTATTTTCCAATGAACATGAGGCACCAGTGCTGAATTTTCTCTGTGTAGGTAAACTGTGGCCACTGAGGGCAAGTGTCTCCTCATGTGGACTGTGAAGCCATTTGGTCATCCTCCACTCTTCATGGTGTTTCTTGCTGTTGCACTAGGAGTGTGGTATTTGCTTCATGAAATAAAAAGCGTTCACCTGGGACACAGTGCTGTAGGGAATTCTGTCAGTTGTGGTGGGTCGGGTTCTGTTGGAGAATGCACCAACCAGGCTTCTATCCCACATAGCTTGCTCCATTGACCATAGCAACCTGATTCTGAACATTGCCCTAAAACCTCTCCATATAACAAGACGCTTTTACATATAAGGGTCTACTGGCTGCAAAATGTCAGTCACAAGATATTTGGACACCAATGGCAGATAAACATGGCAACACCAGAGATTTTTTATCACACACCTGCCCACCACGGCTCTAGGAACACTACTCAGCAGGCTCCAACTTACTGGCATCTCTGTTATACACCATTTTCATGTAAACCAGTCAATAAAGGCATTGTCTTGTATTCTCATGATCAGCTAGAGGACATCCAAAGGTTCTCCTGTGACACCTAGTCTTGGGAATTTCAAAAATTTCATGGTTTTTATCTGGCCAATTTTCAAGGATGAAGTTGGAGGCACTGTGGGTTTCAATTCATTCATTAACCATTAAATGTTGAGTAAGCTCATTTCAATGAAAGCTCTGGAGAACTCTCAGAGGCAAGGCTTCCCAAAGGGTGGCCAAAAGGTCACATGAAGCCAGGCCCATTGAGGTCTACAATGTGAGGTCCATGAGCCTTTGACTCTCAACTATGGCTGCCAAGTCTTTCAGAAGAAAATCATGTGATATCCTGGCTGAGATTCCCTTTGCTCTGTGGAAAGCCAACTTGGGCCTAGATCTCACTTTCCAAGGGCGACTCTCATGCATGGCCTTCTAAAATCCCAACACAATTCATGGCAATACTTCTCTGAGGTCAATTCCAGATCTCAGTCTCTATGTTGAATCACACAAGAGTTCAAGCCCAGGTGGACCCAGTCTTCTCTTCCTACTGCCATACAAATATTCACAGCTAAAACCAAAACACCCCAACATGGCCCTCATCTTCTTCCATGTAGACACTCATCATAACCTCCGGCTGGAGGTTTCCATGAGCTACAGAGCCCACGTCCGTGTCCAAAATAAGCTCCCTTGCCCCTCATTTGCCTAAAATCAGGGTGGCCTGGAATCCCTTCCTGTGAAACAGAAGTGAAAAAATAGGCCTGCCCTTAATACTGCTCTGCTTCTCCAACTTGAGGCCTACTGAGTGTGGCATTTAGATTCTTTATGTGAATTCATTTTTTTTCGTTGTTGTTGTACTTTAACGTTTTAAAATGTTTTCATTTTTAAAATATTTTTATTTTATTATTATTATTATTATTTTAAATTTTAATATTCAATTTTTAAATGATCATTATTTTTAAATTTTTTTCTTTCTTTCTTTCTTTTCTATTTTTTTCCTTTTGTCTTATTGTTTCTTTTCAATTTTCTTATTTCCCCTTCCTTTAATTCTACCTGCCTACTCTCATTCTCTTTAGTGACTTCTTCCCTTTCCTTCTAATATCTTTCCTCCCAAGCATCAAATAAAATTATAAGAGTAAACAGTAACTCAGCAGTGAAACAGAGCAAGAAGTAACATGAGCAGCACAAAAAATCAAGGAAGAAAATAAGTACAAACAATGAAGGACAGCCTAAATATTCAGGAGGACCTATAGTCATCAGAAAAATGGTCATATAAAGAACTCAAGGAATACCTTAGACAGATGGAATGGAAACTTAAAGAGGATACGAGACAGCACATCCAAACAGTGAAAGAACACATTGAAAATGAATTACATAAACAGATAAAAGAAGAAGTTATGAATCTTTATCAGGAGATAGAGATTATAAAAAAATCAAACAATAATTCTAGAAATGAAGGAAACGATAAACCAAATTAAAAAGTCAATTAAGAGTATCACTAACACTGTGGAGCAAGTAGAAGACAGAATGTTCGATAATGAAGACAAAATATATCATCTTGAAATGAATCTAGCCAACACAGAAAGGCTGGTAAAAAATCATGAGTAAAACATCCAAGAGATATGGGATAACATAAAAAAACAAATTTATGAGTCATTTGGATAGGTACACAGATTCAAACCAATGAAATTAGTAATCTATTGAATGAAATAATTACAGAAATATTTCCAGAAATACAAAGTAAACGGATATACAAATTGGACATGCTTACAGGACACCGAGCACACAAAATCACAGTAGATCAACACCAAGACACATCGTTATGAAGATATCCAATATACAAAACAAAGAGAAAATATTAAAAGCTCTAAGAGAAAGGAGGCAGATTACATTAAGGGGTAAACCAATAAGGTTGAGAAGGGATTTTTCATCACAGTCGCTGAAAGCGAGAAGATCCTTGATCAACGTATTTCAAACACTGAAAGACAATGAATGCTAACCAAAAATTCTGTATCCAGCAAAATTAAGCTTCAGGTATGACAATGAAATAAAAATATTTCATGATAAACAAAAGCTAAAAGAATTTGTAGCCAGAAAAGCAGCATTGCAAAGCATCTTGAGCAAAACAATACACGAAGAAGAAATGAAAATCAACAACCAAAACCATCAGTGGGATGTGCCTCAGTAATGACAGAGGGTGGGGGAAAAGCTAATCATGGAGAAACAAACTAAATTAAAAAAAAAAGAAGAATCATCAATTATGGGTGGCAGTACAAACCATATATTAATAGTGACTCTAAATGTTAATGGCTTAAACTCTCCAATAACGCGACATAGGCTGGTAACTTGGATTAAAAACGAATCCAACAATTTGTTGCCTCCAGGAGACACATCTGAATGGAAAAGACATACAGGCTGAAGGTGCAGTTTTGGAAAAAATATACCATGCAACGGTCCTCGTAAGCAAGCAGGGGTGGCCATCCTCATATCGAATAAAATCGACTTCAAGACCAATTTAATCAAAAGGGATAAGAAAGGACATTATATACTGTTAAAAGGAACCATTCACCAACAAAACATAAAAATTATCAATATTTATGCACCAAATAATGGTGCTGCAACGTTCAAAAAACAAATTCTCCTCAAGTTCCAGAATGAAATAGACCACAACACAATAATTATGGGAGACTTCAACACACCTCTCTCACCATTGGACAGAACCTCCAAACAAAAGTTGAATAAAGAAAGTATAGAAGTCAATATCACAATCAATAACCTACATGTAACTGACATATATAGAATATATCAACCATCATCAAGTGGATATACTTTTTTCTCAGTAGCACGTGGATCCTTCTCAAAAATAGACCATATATTATGCCATAGGGCAACCCTCAGTAAATATAAAGGTGTGGAGATAATACCATGCATTTTATCTGATCATAATGGAATGAAACTGGAAATCAATGATAAAAGAAGGAAGGAAAAATTCTACATCACATGGAAAATGAACAATATGTTACTGAATGATCAGTGGGTTAGAGAAGATGTAATGGAGGAAATCAAAAAATTTTTAGAGATACATGAAAATACAGACGCAACATATCGGAATCTATGGGACACAATGAAAGCAGTTTTAAGAGGGAAATTCATTGCCTGGAGGTCATTCCTGAAAAAAAGTAAAACCGAACAAATAAATGAGCTCACACTTTAACTCAAAGCCCTAGAAAAGGAAGAGCAAAACAACAGAAAATGTAGCAGAAGGCAAGAAATAATTAAAATCAGAGCAGAAATCAACGAAATTGAAACAAAAGAAACTATTGAAAAAATTAACAAAACTAAAAGGTGGTTCTTCGAAAAAATATATATGTTCGACAGACCCTTAGCCATGCTAATGAAGAGAAGAAGAGAGAGAACTCAAATTACTAACATATGGGATGAAAAAGGCTATATTACAACAGATGCTTCCGAAATACAGAAGACAATTAGAAATTATTTGGAAAACCTATATTCCAATAAAATAGAATATAGTGAAGACATCAACAAATTTCTTAAGTCATATGATTTGCCCAGACTGAGTCAGGAGGATACACACAATTTAAACAGACCAATGTCAATGGATGAAACAGAAGAAGCAATCAAAAGACTACCAACCAAGAAAAGCCCAGAAACGGATGGCTATACAGCGGAGTTTTACAAAACATTTAAAGAAGATTTAATACCAATACTTTTCAAGTTATTTCAGGATAGAGAAAAAGAGGGAGCTCTGCCAAATTCATTCTATGAGGCCAACATCACGCTGATTCCGAAATCAGAAAAAGACACCTCAAAGAAAGAAAACTACAGACCAATATATCTGATGAACCTACATGCAAAAATCCTCAATAAAATTCTGGCGAATCGAATACAAAGGCACATCAAATAATTAGAAATTATTTTGAAAATCATTATTCCAATAAAATAGAAAATAGTGAAGACATCGATAAATTTCTTAAGTCATATGATTTGCCCAAACTGACTCAGGAGGATACACACAATTTAAACCGACCAATATCAATGGATGAAATAGAAGAAGCAATCAAAAGACTACCAACCAAGAAAACATAGAAGACACAAAAGGGTCTACAAAAACTACTAGAACTAAAAAATGAATGACCTGCGACTCACCGGCAGGTCAGGCCCAGAACCTGCGGAGGGGCACTGTTGCCCCACGCACCTGCAAGGTAGGCGGTACCGTGACCACTGACAAAACAGGCCCAGTGGCCCGTCTGACACATCACCCCGGTTGGAGGAGGGGCAGGGCCGCCACCAGCGCCTGTTAGGTAGACAGACCTGCAAACGACCGACAGAACAGGCCTAGCAGCCAGCGGAGGGGCAGAGCCGCTGCTCACGCCTGCAAGATAGGCGGACCTGTGACCACCGAAAGAACAGGCCCACCGAAAGTACAGGCACAGCGACCTGCCGGCGTGGTAGGCACATTGCCCCAATTGGAGGAGGGGCAGAACCACCGCCAAAGCCTGCGAGGGAAACTTTGCAACTATACAAGAGCAATATAAATATATAGGGGGAAAAATCAATAACACAACAGTTTCACCAAGCAGAAAGAAACGCGATCAGTATGAAAAGAAAAGGAAAGAAAGGACCACAAGCAATGCAGGTCAACTCAACTTTAGAAGAGGTAATATCTGCATCAGATGGAATGTCAGATAAAGAATTCCGGATATATATGCTTCAGATAATCTGGAGTCTCAAGGAAGACATTAGACAGCAAAATCAGACAATGAAAGACCACTTCAACCACTTCGAAAATGAATTACATAAACAAATCCAAGAAGCAAAAGATCAATTATACAGGGAGATCGAGGTTATAAAAAACAAACAAACAGAAATCCTGGAAATGCAGGAAACAATAAACCAACTTAAAAACTCAATTGAGAATACTACCAGCAGAGTAGAACACTTAGAAGATAGAACATCAGACAATGAAAACAAAGTATTTCAACTGGAGAAGAACATAGACATCTCAGCAAAGCTGTTAAGAAACCATGAGCAGAACATTCAAGAATATGGGATAACATAAAGAGACCAAACTTAAGAGTCATTGGGATACAGGAAGGTATCGAGGTCCAAACAAAAGGAATGAGCAATCTATTCAATGAAATAATACGAGAAAACTTCCCAGACTTGAAGAATGAGACAGAATCCCAAATCCTAGAAGCCTACAGGATGCCGAATGTGCAAAATCATAAGAGATCCACACCTAAACACATTATAATGAAGATGCCCAACATACAGAATAAGGAGAGAATTTTAAAAGCTACAAGAGAAAGGAAGCAGATTACATTTAGGGGTAAACCAATCAGGATAAAGCTGATCTTTCAACACAGACTCTGAAACCTAGAAGATCCTGGAATAACATATTTCAAACACTGAAAGAAAATGGGTTCCAACCAAGAATTGTGTATCCAGCAAAATTAAGCTTCAGTATGGAAGATGAAATTAAAACCTTCCACGATAAACAAAAGTGAAAAGAATTTGCAGCTAGAAAACCATCTCTTCAAAACATCCTCGGCAAAATATTACAGGAAGAGGAAACGGAAAATATCAATGAAAACCAACAGCGGGAGGGAGTACAGTAAAGGCTGGGGATAATCAAAGAGGAAAACAAACCATGTTTAGGAACATAAATAAACAAATATCGCTGGAAGAACAACCCATATCTCAATAATAACCCTAAATGTTAATGGCTTAAACTCACCAATTAAGAGACACAGGCTAGTAGAATGGATCACAAAACAAGACCAAACAATATGCTGCCTTCAGGAGACGCATTTGATAGGAAAAGACATACATAGACTGAAGGTGAAAGGTTGGGAAAAATCATATCACTCATATGGACTTTGGAAACAAGCAGGAGTGTCCATACTCATATCATATAAAATAGATTTCAAGCCAAAGTTAATCAAAAGGGATGAAGAGGGACACTACATACAGCTCAAGGGAACCATACACCAACAAAACATCACAATCATAAATATATATGCCCTAAACAATGGTGCAGCTATGTTCATCAAACAAACTATTCTCAAGTTCAAGAGTCTAATAGACCACCATACAATAATTATAGGAGACTTCAACACACCTCTCTCACCACTGGATAGATCTTCCAAAGAAAAGTTGAATAAGGAAACTATAGAACTCAATAACATAATTAATAACCTGGACTTAATTGACATATATAGAATATACCACCCAAGATCAAGCAGTTACACTTTTTTCTCAGCAGCACATGAATCCTTCTCAAAAATAGATTTTATATTATGTCACAGGGCAACTCTTAGACAATATAAAGGAGTAGAGATAATACCATGCATCTTATCTGAACATAATGGAATGAAATTGAAAATCAACGATAAAAGAAGTAAGGAAAAATCATGCATCACTTGGAGAATGAAAAATAGGTTACTGAATGATCAATGGGTTATAGAAGACATCAAGGAGGAAATTGAAAAATTCTTAGAGATAAATGAAAACACAGACACAACATGTCAGAATCTATGGGACACATTGAAAGCAGTTCTAAAACGAAAATTTATTGCTTGGAGTTCAATCCTTAAAAAAAGAAAAAAAAACAACAAATAAATGATCTAATACTTCAACTCAAAGTCCTAGAAAAAGAAGAGCAAAACAACGGCAAAAAAGTAGAAGACAAGAAATAATTAAAATCAGAGCTGAAATTAATGAAATCGAAACAAAAGAAACAATTGAAAAAATTGACAAAACTAAAAGTTGGTTGTTTGAAAAAATAAATAAAATTGACCGACCCTCAGCCACGCTAACGAAGAGAAGAAGAGAGAGAACTCAAATTACTAGCATACGGGATGAAAAAGGCAATATCACAACAGACACTTCAGAAATACAGAAGATTATAAGAAATTATTTTGAATCCTTATACTCCAATAAAATAGAAGATAGTGAAGGCATCGATAAATTTCTTAAGTCATATGATTTGCCCAGATTGAGTCAGGAGGATATTGACAACCTAAACAGACCAATATCAATTGAGGAAATAGAAGAAACCATCAAAAGACTACCAACTAAGAAAAGCCCAGGACCGGATGGGTATACAGCAGAGTTTTACAAAACCTTTAAAGAGGAACTAATACCAATACTTTTCAAGCTATTTCAGGAAAATGAAAAAGAGGGAGAACTTCCAAATTCATTCTAAGAGGCCAACATCGCCCTGATTCCTAAACCAGACAAAGACACTCCAAAGAAAGAAAACTACAGACCAATATCTCTAATGAACCTAGATGCAAAAATCCTCAATAAACTTCTGGCGAACCGGATACAAAAACATATCAAAAAAATTGTGCACCATCATCAGGTAGGATTTATCCATGGGATGCAAGGTTGGTTCAATATACGGAAATCAATTAATGTTATTCACCACATAAATAGGCTTAAAAATAAGAACCATATGATCATCTCGATAGATGCGGAAAAAGCATTCGACAAAGTACAGCATCCCTTTATATTCAAAACTCTAGAAAAACTAGGGATAACAGGAACATACCTCAATATTGTAAAAGCAATCTATGCTAAGCCTCAGGCTAGCATCATTCTGAATGGAGAAAAACTGAAGGCATTCAATCTAAAATCTGGAACAAGACAGGGATGCCCTCTCTCACCACTTCTGTTCAACATAGTTCTCGAATCACTGGCCAGAGCAATTAGACGAAAGAAATTAAAGTCATAAAAATAGGAAAAGAAGAACTCAAATTATCACTATTTGCAGATGACATGATTCTATACCTAGCAGAGCCAAAAGGGTCTACAAAGAAACTATTAGAGCTAATAAATTAATTCAGCAAAGTGGCCGGATATAAAATCAACACGCATAAATCAAAGGCATTCCTGTATATCAGCGACAAATCCTCTGAAATGGAAATGAGGACAAGCACCCCATTCACAATATCCTCAGAAAAAATAAAATACATGGGAATCAACCTAACAAAAGAGGTGTAAGACTTATACATTCAAAACTACAGAACCCTAAATAGAGAATTGAAGAAGATCTTAGAAGATGGAAAAATATACCCTGTTCATGGATAGGTAGAACTAACATCATCAAAATGGCCATATTACCAAAAGTTCTCAATAGGTTTAATGCAATGCCAATCAAAATCCCAATGGCATTTCTTGTAGAAATAGAGAAAGCAATCATGAAATTCATATGGAAAAATAAAAGGCCCAGAATAGCAAAAACATTGCTAAGCAGGAAGTGTGAATCAGGTGGTATAGCTATACCAGACTTCAAACTATACTACAGAGCAATAGTAACAAAAACAGCATGGTACTGGTACCAAAACAGGCGGGTGGACCAATGGTACAGAATAGAGGACACAGAAACCAATCCACAAAACTACAACTATCTTATATTCGATAAAGGGGCTAAAAGCATGCAATGGAAGAAGGCTAGCATCTTCAACAAATGGTGTTGCGAAAACTGGAAATCCATATGCAACAAATTGAAACTGAATCCCTTTCTCTCGCCATGCACAAAAGTTAACTCGAAGTGGATCAAGGAACTTGATATGAAATCAGAGACATGGCGTCTGATAGAAGAAAAAGTTGGCTATGATCTACATACTGTGGGGTCGGGCTCCAAATTCCTCAATAGGACACCCATAGCACAAGAGTTAATAACTAGAATCAACAAATGGGACTTACTCAAACTAAAAAGATTTTCTCTGCAAAAGAAACAATAAGAGAGGTAAATATTGAGCCTACGTCCTGGGAACAAATCTTTACTCCTCACACTTCAGACAAAGCCCTAATATTCAGAATATACAAAGAACTAAAAAAATTAGACAATGAGATAACAAATAACCCAATCAACAAATGGGCCAAGGACCTGAACAGAAATTTCTCAGAGGAGGACATACAATCAATCAACAAGTATATGAAAAAATGCTCACCATCTCTAGCAGTCAGAGAAATGCAAATCAAAACCACCCTAAGATACCATCTCACTCCAGTAAGATTGGAAGCCATTAGGAAGTCTAACAACAACAAGTGCTGGCGAGGATGTCGGGAAAAGGGTACTCTTGTACATTACTGGTGGGACTGCAAATTGGTGCGCCCAATTTGGAAAGCAGTATGGAGATTTCTTGGAAAGCTTGGAATGGAACCACCATTTGATCCAGCTATTCCCCTACTCGGTTTATTCCCTAAAGACCTAAAAAGAGCACACTATAGGGACACTGCTACATCCATGTTCATAGCAGCACAATTCACAATAGCAAGACTGTGGAACCAACCTAGATGCCCTTCAATAGAAGAATGGATAAAAAAAAAAATGTGGCATTTATACACAATGGAGTATTACTCTGCATTAAGAAATGACAAAATCATAGAATTTGGAGGGAAATGGATGGCATAAGAGCAGGTTATGCTAAGTGAAGCTAGCCAATCCCTTAAAAACAAATGCCAAATGTCTTCTTTGATATAAGGAGAGTAACTAAGAACAGAGTAGGGACGAAGAGCATGAGAAGAAGATTAACATTAAACAGGGATGAGAGGTGGGAGGGAAAGGGAGAGAGAAGGGAAATTGCATGTAAATGGAAGGAGACCCTAAGGGGTATAGAAAATTACATACAAGAGGAAGTGAGGGGAAAGGAGGAAAAATATAAGGGGGAGAAATGAATTACAGTAGAGGGGGTAGAGAGAGAAGAGGGGAGGGGAGGGGGAGGGGGGATAGTAGAGGATAGGAAAGGCAGAAGAATACAACAGTCACCAGAATGGCAATATGTAAATCAATGGTTGTGCAATTGATGTGATTCTGCAATCTGTATATGGGGTAAAAATGGGAGCTCATATCCCATTTGAATCAAAGTGTGAAATATGATATATCAAGAACTATGTAATGTTTTGAACAACCTACAATAAAATTAATTAAAAAAAAGAAAATAAAACAACAACAACAAAAAAAACAGCATGGTACTGGTACCAAAAAGGCGGGTGGACCAATGGTACAGAATGGAGGACACAGAGACTAATCCAAAAAGCTACAACTATCTTATATTTGAAAAAGGAGCTAAAAGAATGCAATGGAGGAAATATAGTATCTTCAACAAATGGTGTTGGGAAAAATGGAAATCCATATGCAACAAAATGATACTGAATTCCTTTCTGTCGCCATGCACAAAAGTTAACTCATAGTGGATCAAGGTGCTAGATATCAAATCAGAGACTCTGTGTCTGATAGAAGAAAAAGTTGGCTCTGATCTACATATTATGGGGTTGGGCTCCAAATTCCTTTATAGGACACCCATAGAACTAGAGTTAATAACAAGAATCAACAAATGGGACTACTTAAACTGAAAAGTTTTTTCTCAGCAAGAGAAAGAATAAGAGAGGTAAATAAGGAGCATACATTATGGGAACAAATTTTTACTCCTCACACTTCAGATAGAGCCCTAATATCCAGAATATACAAAGAACTCAAAAAAATAGACAATAAGATAACAAATAACCCAATTAAAAAAATGGGTCAAGGACTTGAACAGACACTTCTCAGAGGAGGACATACAATCAATCAACAAGTACATAAAAAATGCTCACCATTTCTAGCAGTCAGAGAAATTCAAATCGAAATCACCCTAAGATACCATCTCACTCCAGTAAATTGGCAGCCATTATGAAGTCAAACAACAAGTGCTGGCAAGGATGTGGGGTAAAAGATACTCTTGTACATTGCTGGTGGGACTGTAAACTGGTGTGGCCAATTTGGAAAGCAGTATGGAGATTCCTGGGAAAGCTGTGAATGGAACCACAATTTGACTCAGCTATTGCCCTTCTCGGACTATTCCCTGAAGACCTTAAAAGAGAGTAATACAGGGATACTACTACATCGATTTTCATAGCAGTACAATTCACAACTGAAACACTGTGGATCCAACCCAGATGCCCTTCAATAGATGAATGGATAAAAAACATGTGGCATTTATACACTATGAAGTATTACGCAGCACTAACAAGTGACAAAATCATAAAATTTGCAGAAAAATGGATGGCACTGGAGAAGATTATGCTTAGTGAAAATAGCCAATCCCTAAAAAATAAATACCAAATGTCTTCTTTGATATAATGAGAGCAACTAAGAACAGAGCAGGGAGCAATAGCAGGAAGAAAAGATTAACTTTAAACAGAGACATGAGGTGGGAGGGTAAGTAAGAGAAAAGGGAAATTGCATGGTAATCGAGGGAGACCCTCATTGTTACACAAAATTACATATCGTTGTGAGTGGAATGGGAAAATAAACATGGAGTGAAATGAATTACAGTAGATGGGGGAAAAAGAGAAGATAGGAAGGGAGGGGAGGGGAGATAGTAGAGTATAGGAAAGGTAGCAGAATACAACAGTAACTAATAGGGCATTATGTAAAAATGTGGATGTGTAACCGATGTGATTCTGTAATCTCTATTTGGGCTAAAAATGGGAGTTCATAAGCCACTTGAATCTAATGTAAGAAATATTATATGTCAAGAGATTTGTAATGTTTTGAGCAACCAATAAAAGAAAAAAAAGTAGCAATATATATGCCAATCAAAATTCATCATGAAATATATATAATCCACAGATCGAAAAATATTCATTTTACTGAACATGGATTAATGTATAATGATATTCAACTAGGAAGCTCACCCATAGGTTGAATTTTCAGTTCCAACAGCATTTAGGAGGAGTGATCCTTTAGCACAATTTGCATCTGCCAATTCAGTTACCTCACAAGTATGTACGTGTGGTACCAGGTAGAATTCTATATGTGCATATAAAAATACATGTGCTGAATAGGCTACAGAGAAAGGGAGACAGGAATTCACATATTTTTTAATTTTAAAAACACATGTAGAACTATTTCAACAAAAAAAATTGACTAGATTTATAACTCCTACACTATATAATGCAAAAACCAATTGTAACAATACACCAAGCCTCCTCGGAACTGCTTGTATTTCTATTCTGTTTGGGTTATTTTTCACCATCATATTAGAATTATAAGTCAGAGTATAGTAGGGTATGTGTTAGTTTCAGGGCTTCAGTATTTCAAATAGAAAATTGAAAAATGAATCGAATGTGTATGTAAATATGTGTTACACAAAAATCTTTCCACTCACATTCAGAACAATGCCTTGATATTAGCTTGGCCCCAAGTAAGACACAATTAGAGTAGAAAAGTGTGAAAATCTGTGAATACATATCTGGAATGGAATATGCTCTGGAGTTCACAACCTTGGAGGTGGTAGAGGAGTTTCCAAAAGTAAAGAACAGGGTAAACACTCCACAAACATGGAGCTCTGCTGGCCTAAGACTTCTTGGGAAACTGCCTCTGAGGTTGGGCACTTGAAATATATGTTGTTGTCATGAGCTTTAACTTCCTTTGTAGTGAGACCATCAAAGATGGGTCTGCATCTATGTGACCTGGAAGACATGGTTTCTTATATTCCAACGACCATGAGGCAGCAGTGCTGAATTCTCTCTTTGTAGGTAAACTGTGGCCACTGGAGGCTAAGTGTCTCCTCGTGTGGACTCTGAAGACATTTGGTCATCCTCCACTTTTCGTGGTGTTTCTTGCTGCTGCACTGGGAATTTGGTATTTGCTTCACCAAATACAAGGAGTTCTACTAGAATACAGTGCTGGAGGGAGTTCTGTCACGTGTGGTGGGTCAGGGTCTGCAGGAGAATGCACCAACCATGCTTCTATCCAACATAGCTTGCCCCAATAACCATAGTTAACTGATTCTGAACATTGCCCTGAAACCTCTCCATATAAAAAATGCCTTTACATATAAGTGTCTGATTTCTGCACTATGTCAGTCATAATCCATTTGGAAGCCGATGGCCGATCCACATGGCCCCACCATGGTGTTTTATCACACACCTGCCCACCACTGCTCTAGGCCCACTACTCAGCAGGATACTAATTACTGGCATCTCTGTTCTACACCATTTACATAAAACCCAGTAAAACAAGGCATTCTCTGGTATACACATGATCAACCACAGGACTTCCAAAGTTTCTCCAGTGCCACCTGGTCATGGGAATTTCAAAAATTTCATGGTATTTTTCTAGCCATTTTTCAAAGATTAAGTTGGAGGCACTGTGGGTTTCAAATCATTCAGGAACCATTAAGTGTTGAGAAAGCTCATTTGAATGAAAGCTTTGGAGAACACTCACAGGCAAGGCTTCTCAAAGAGTTGCCAAAAGGTCACATGAAGCCAGGCAAATTGAGGTCTACAATGTGAGGTCCATGTGTGTTTTGACTCTCAACTATACCTGCCAATCTTTCAGAATAAAATCATGTGATATTCTGCCTGAGATTCCCATTGTTTTGTGGAAAGACACCCTGGGCCTAGATCTCAGTTTTCATGTGTGAGTCTCATGCATGGCCTTCTAAAATCTAAACACGATTCATGGCAATACTTCTCTGAGTTCAGTTCTAGAACTCAGTCTCTAAGGGGAATCACACCAGAGTTCAAGCTCAGGTGGACCCAGTCATTCTTTCCAACCACCACAAAAATGACCGCAATTAAAATCAAAACACTCCCACAGGGCCCTCATCTTCTTCCATAAAGACACTCATCATAACCTCTGGCTGGAGATTTCTATGAGGGGCACAGCCTAAGAAAGTGTCCAAAATAAGCTCACTTGCCCCTCATTTGCCTAAAATCATGGTGGCCTGGACACTCCTCCTGTGAACCAGGAGTGATCAAATATTCCTGCTGTTAAAGTGTTCCGCTTCTCCAATTTGAGGCCTACTGGCTGTGAGGTATGGATTCTTTAAGTGATTTGGAGTCATGAGAAAACCCAAGCAAATATGGGCTAGCCTCTGCAGGGATTTGAAGAACTCATTTAATCCAAAGGATCCCTATTCTCACTTGATGGAGGTCAGGAACCTAAAACAAGAAGGCAAAAAAATTCATCCACAATGACTTCTCTTTTGGCCATTTCGGTTTGGGAAGCACATGGGATTTTTATTCAGATCCATTGGGTGCTGAGAATCTAAGTCACAGCCTCACACAAGGACCAGAGACTGATTCAGACACATCCCATTCCAAAGCAATTAAGCAAAGAGCCACAGGTGAAGCCCATTCATTTCCATATGAAAACAGTTTTCTTCAGGCTTCACAAAGGGTTGGCATGAGGCAAAGACCTTCCTGACATTCAGGGTAATTGAATCAGAAGTAAGCAAATGGCCCAAGAAGGGTTTCTTCACTGAGACTTTACTGGTCACACTGATATCTGAGTTTTCTGAGATGCTCTCATTCTCTTCAGCTATCCAGTACATGGCCATGTCACAGAGCCTTGTGGTGTTACATATCTGGGACACAAAACCATGAGCGTATTCTGTAGAGTGGCCAGAATTCACGAAGAAAAGAGTAACTTAAGAAGACAGTAGGTGTTGCCCATCCATAAGGCAAAGTGAAGTCCATTAATCAATTGGGCAGTATTAATGTGGGGAAGCTTTCTACTAGAGAAAACAAGTCCATTGATGCATTCTCTTTTCTAATGTCTACAACCACAGATACAGTGGGATACACAGACATAGAAACCCTCACAATGTCAAAGGACTTACTAGAAACAGTCCACTCCACACCAAAAAAAAACGCCTTTCCTACCTATTCTCAGAACATGAGAAAAAAACCACAAACTCACACCCACAACGGCAAAGCCACCTCCTTCCCCCAAGTAGGTATGTGACTATCCAGAGTGTCTTCTGACTGGTGGGCCATATTATGTTCCCACGAAATGGCCTGTCCTGTCTCAGATCTGGTCTCCTTGGCCAACTCTGTGAAGTTGTCAGGAGACAGCGGTGAGCCACTACCTGCTTTCTCAGGGAAGGTACCTCTTCAGAGATCTGCTGGCATTTGGCCATCCTCACATCAGTAGGTACCAAGAAAGACTGACTCTGTTCTTGGGAAAAGCAAACAAGTTAGCCCAATGGGACTAGGACTGGGTCTGGCTCTGGGTGCCTGGCTTCCTGGATCCCTAGTTCAGAGAATTCCATCACCAAGGAAGTGAGAAGAGGTCACTTCCTTCAGGAACTGAATGAGGTCACTGCCTTGAAAACCACTTTGTCCTAACAGTTGCTTCCAAGGTTCCCATGAGATGAAGGCTGCCCCAACATCCTGTGACACATTCAAAAGTTAGAATGGAATATCAACCTTAGGCACCCGGGAACAGCTCTCCACACAGGCCTGGTTTCTTCCAACTTCTCTACAATAAGAAGAGAGAGGCTGATTTAGACCCATCAATTCATCCTGACCAGGTTGTTTGCCATGGAAGATTTCTATTGCTCTCTCAGGTCCTACATAGCTGCATAAATCTTCTCCAAGGATCATTTCTCCATGGATCTTTGAGGTTCTCAGAAGGTGGAAGATCACCTACATTCCTATATTGTAAGACCAACTCTGCCCTGCTTTTCTGTAAGTTATATTGAGGGAACAGTGTATGTTTAGGGTTAATAACATGTTTGATTTGGGTTACGAATCATTTTGCGAGATGAATAATGGTATTGGCAACCTTCGATATTTACAAGAGTATATAGGTGAAATATAAGTATGAAAGCAGAAAATTAGGAAAGATTTGAAGCCCAGAAGGGAATTGGACCCTTAAGTGGTATTCTTAGCTTTGAGTTATGTGCTGCACAGTTGTCTCAGATAAATCAATATACAATGGCATAGGACCTTGTACCTTGGATAATTGAATGTTGAAGAGAACATCCAGTCAAAAAGCGATATTCAGTACGATGAGGAAGGTACTCGTTAGGTTTAGAATGAAGAGTGAGTATAGGATTTGGACAAAACGTTTTTTAGCAATAGGGTTTCGGTTAGAGAGTGAGTGTAAATGTCAGCACATGTGAAGAGTCAGTCATAATGATGAACTGGGAAAAATATGAGGGAAAGCAGATATCAATAAAGACATTAGGAAATCAAGCAAAGTACAAAGTGAGTGATAGGATTAGACATTTTCAACAGGCTTGAGGTTGAACATATAATCTTAGGAAGAAACAAATATGTAGTCACCAATAGGATTGACATTTGAGAGCATTAGGCAACCTGGACATGTATGTTTTTAGTAATCCATGCTCACTTTCCATTTAGGCTTTGGTACAATTGAAAGTGTGACCTTTGCTTTTTGTGTCCAGAATATTTCTGTGATAAAATGTATATGTATATCACGTGACATGAGTATTTCTTCCACCATTTCCAGGAGCAATATTTTGAGAACATATAAATTTGTATTGGGGTACAAACAGGTATACCCTCTGTCTATGAATATAGCAATAACGCATGAATAGACCATACTGGGAATAAATAATATAACTGGATCCACTTTAAATAATGGATTGAATGGATATCTGAAAATATATAAGAAATGTTATAATGATACACAATCAATCATTCCAACCAGTTATATATCTAATGGTCATCTTAGGGTTATGTTTTATCATGAAGGGTGTGTGAGTTTTGCTTAAAAATTGATCATGGAAATCGAAAATAATATATTTGAAAAAAAGTCTCATGAAAAGACCAGTCAAGAAACATAGGGAAATACATGTGTTCTGGAGAAAGAAGTGATTGAAAGTGAAACAAATGCCTATAAATTTGCTAAGTAGTGGATGAAATATATATCCTATGATGTGTATAAACTGAAGAAATAGTAATGTACCAGTGTTGAATAATAATTAATGTCAAAATACACATCATGTCCCATAGGAATCTACTTGCATTGATGTTAAACTAGGTCAGTTAATGTAAAAATACTAGGATTTGTTTGCACCTTTCACTGAAGTTAGTTTTCAGTACTAGAAAACAAATATGTATTTCAGGTGGATGAATATTTCTGAGAATAATCTTGTGAAAAGTTGAATATTAATCCACATACATGAACATGAATGAATTTAGGGAGTGTATATAAGACACATATATTTCATATTTTGAAAAATCTAGAGATTTATATATTGTGTGTAGAATTATATATGCCAATCGAATTTCACCATGAAATATATATGATCCACAGATCCAAAAATATTCATTTTACTGAACATGGATTTATGTATAATGTTATTAAACTAGGAAGCTCACCATTAGCTTGAATTTTCAGTTCCAACAGCGTTTAGGTGGAGTGATCTCTTCTCACAATATGTATCTGCAATGTCAGGCACCTCACAAAAATGTACGTGTGATATCAGGTAGGATTCTATATGTGCATATAAAAATTTATGTGCTGAATAGGTTACAGCGAAAGGGAGATAGGAATTCACATATTTGTTAACTTTAATACACATATAAAACAATTTCAATTAAAAAATGACTAGATTTATAACACCTACCATTTATCTTGCAAAAGGCAAGTCCAATATACACCATGCCTCCTCTGAACTGCTTATATTTCAATTCCGTTTGGGTTATTTTTCTCCATCATATTAGTATTTGTAGTTAGCGTCTAGAAGGGTATGGGTTATTGTCAGGAATTCAGTATTTCAATTGGAAAATTGGAAAGTGAATCCAATGTGTATGCAATTATGTGCTGCACAATATTCTTCCCACTCTCATCCAGAACAATGGCTTGACATTACCTTCGCCCCAAGTAAGACACAATTAGAGAAGAAGAGTTAGAAATTCTGTGAATACATATCTGGAATGGAAAATGCTCAGGAGTTCACAACCTTGGAGGTGGTAGAGGATTTTCCAAAAGTAAGGGACAGGGTTGATCACCCAACATGATCTTTCATTAAAATTGTGAGCCATCTTGCCACAAAGCCATGAAAAGATAATTTTTGCTTTAGTATAAATTACTGCAAATTCTGAACCTGCTTAGAATGCCTGACCATGTTTTGAACTCACCCATGCCTGGCTCTTGGACCAGATAACAGCCCATTCTGAAACTTTAATGACACCTCATAAATATTCGCCTTCCCTGGCCAGACAACGACCCTCTCAGAGGCTCTAATGGTCCTCATAATTTCTGATGCTGGGGCCAGAAAAAAAAATGTAAACTACAATTAATGTGATGCTTGTCAAAGTTCTGTTTTCTGTAACCCTCCTTTTGTGTAACTTTCTGGGCTATAAAGCTGGGCTGTAGGAAAGGTTTGGTTGCTGTCTTGTTCCCGCTAGTTTGAGAGGGAGAGGCAGCCCAGCTGCTTGAAATATTAAGCTTGCCTTAATTTGATTTTAATTGGAGTCAGTGGTCTTTTCTTGTGTCCTGGACTAACATTTTGGAGTTCCCCAGCAACATGACCCGACCAGATCACAAAGCCAGACTGCTGGAAATTCTGAAGCTGGCCTATCCTCCAGGACTCCGGGCTGGAGAGCCAAGTTCCAAAACCTTGGAATGAGCCTTCAGTCCGTGGTTCACTGCAGTGAACCATCGCACTAAAACTATTATCAAGCACCTGGTGGAGGAGGCCTTCATAGGTAAGAGGCGCCTTTATAACATCTGATATCCGGTTAAGGGAGTACACTTCTGATGACAGAGAGGTGGCCTGGGAAGGCTCACATATACTCCTGTATGGGACAGTAATAGGAATCCTTCTTTCCTCTGTTCTGTTCTGTAGGGAATACCTCTGAAAGTGTAGAGAGGTGCCGACTGGCATGCAGGAGCTCCTACCCCGGAGCTTTAGCAAGACGCTGCATTGCTCCTCTGGTTTTCTGTTTATTTGCCGAGTTTCTGTTTTTTTTTGTGTGTGTGTTTTGTTCTGTGTTCTAAATGTTTTTTATTTGTTTGTTTTTGTGTGTTTTGTTGTGTGATTTCTGTGGTAAAACTTAAGGATATTGGACTTGAAAATGGGTAATAAATCATGTAAGCCTGACACCCCTTTGGACTGTGTTTTAAAGAAATGTGATGCACTATACCCGCCTTTGTTAAGCAGGATGAGAGAAGCCCCTAGCTGGCTGTCTGGAGCACACCCACGGCAGAGGGCAATGCCTGCTGGGGACCTAATAACTGAGTATCTCCCAGGTTAACAAGTGAAACTCCTTTAAAACCCCTTGTCCCTCCAGATCAAGAGTCACAACTTTGGACAAAGTGCCCTGTTTTTCTCCTTTGTTAGCAAAGCAGTAAACCTCCCTTTTACTTTTTCTCAAACCCTGTCCTTATATTAAATTGGTATTAATTGGCTTCAAGGTCCGGAACCAAAATTTAAGTTACAAATTTTGATACCGCCCCTGAACCTGGAATTTTTGAGAGCTGACTACTGAAATGTTAGGAGATTCAGCGTGCTTGGGGTGGAACCGAACCAGAGGAGCTAATCCTGTAAGTAAAAGACGGGACTGAGGGACTCCCAGCAGCTGCCGAAGTCCTGTTGCTTCAGTGAATTCCCTCCTTCCTTCCCTGCACTGTAATTATTATGCCACCTCTGTCTTCTTAAAAAAGAGAAAAAGAAAAAGGAGACACTAAATGCAGTAAAGTCACCATGGAGACCTTTGATATTGCATTTCAGGTTCCCCCTCTGTGAAAACATCTGATGCCCTTGTGGGGACATATATCGTGCCACTGGTGTAGGAGATTTTTCTCTTTTCTGCTGTTTTAAAGGCTTCTGTCTTGTCAGCCATAGTCTGGAGCTCCTTTCTGTCTGTCTTTTGTCTTTGTTTCTGGCCATTTAAGACATGTGCAATAATGTGTTGATATTATAAATTGTTTCTTGGGAATGATCTTAGCTGAATGTGTGTCTAAAGGATGATGTTTTATTGTAACAATATGGTATCTGAATGGGTTTTTGAAGCATTGCACAATCTTGAAGTTAAAAGTCGGGTTTAGGTAATTTTTTAGTTTATGATTTCAGATAATTCATGCCAGAGAACTTAAATACTTAAAATGGAAAACTAAAGAATTCTACTTCCAAGTTGGCAAGTAACTTCCCAATCATTCAGTCTTTTTTTTAACCAATTTTTAATTGGGTAGCCTGGGAAAATGTCACAGTGTGTATCAGTGCATTAATTTGGACAAGGATAGTAAATCATAGTATGGTATCTGTTGACAAAAAAAGATGTTAAGGTATAAAATTTTGTGAATTGTATCTTAAAATTGTATCATAATTTTCAACATCCTCACCTGAAAATTATGGTTAAAGTGCCTTAGGCCTGAGGTGTCTGCTTAGAATAGCAGTTTTGTCCAGCTCCTTCCAGAACTCAGCCAGGACTTATGTTGAAATGTAAATGAAAGAAGCCTGCAAACTCAGTAGGAGACTGATCTGATGTCTAAGTGGGAAAAAAAAGGTATATCGTATGGTATTTACTAATTACTGGCCAGTCATTTTTTCTAGGACTCTCATTTTTGTCCTTAGATTCTGTATTTTTTTTGAGCTCATTATTTTGATCCTACAGAACTAGGTTAATATTTTTCTGATCAGTTCTATATTTGACCAACAGTGGAGTTTTGAAACATTGCAATGGAGATTTCACCTGCGAAAAGCTACAAGGCCTTACTATTATTATTTGTGCACACTTTTGTTATGTGTTGTATGTCTATATATCCATATGTTCGTATATCATATATGTGATATACAAATTAACATATATAAGGAGCGATCATTTAAAAAAAGCACTCATAAAAACAAATTTTAAAAAGTGGATTCAAAGATCTTTATTTCACGTGATTTAAATGATTCACTTTAAATTTGGATAAGCAAATAACAATAAATTTCTTTAAATTTAAGCTTACAAGTTTTTCTAGCTGCTCAAAAATCTAATAAAATATTAATGTCTATAAAATGTCTAATATGCCTTGGTTCTAGGACTTTTCCTTTAACAAAGAAATGGTTTACACTGTTCAATACATTTCTCTAATATTTTGATAAATAAGTGAAGTAAATTTGATATGGGATTACTCATTCATGAGTACTTTTGTTAGATATCTGATTGATTTAGTAAGGTCTGTATAAGTTTGTTCTAAAGTCTGTATAAGATTGTAAAAATCAGTCATGTGATAAAGCGACACAAATTTCTTAAAACAAAAGTTTACCCATAACATTGTGTTTATAAAGTTTTATTTTTCTAGAACAAGCAACCATAAAAATTAAACAACTGATTAAATAAGAACTGTTATTTTAGAGCACTCTACTGCCATTTCTTTAAAAGCTAAACTTGGTTAATGTAAAAACATCAATGTCATTGTGATGCTATTAATGTGCTCATATCTTAAAGGTATACAATTCTGTAAGGTAGAAACTTTAAAAGAGCATTTCATCAAGCTGGTGTTCTGAAGTTGTATGGTAAAAATATATATATATATATATATATATATATATATATATATATATATATATATATATATATATATTGGGGATTTATTTACTTGTTATCAATAAGATATATAAAGTTTTATGTTACTTTTTACATTGGGAAAAAATTTAAATATATTTTTAAGTTAATGAGCGCCTAATCTATGTAAAGGTTAAAAACTTTCAGCCTTTCTTTAATTCATGTTTTAAATGTGATATAATATGGTGTTAGCTAATATTCATGTGACCTCAAACAATTTATGTAAACTGTGTAAAATGATATTTAAAAAACAAAGATCAGCTTTAGAACTAAAACACTTAAGATTTATATAGAGCCCTGCCTTACCTGAGATAAGGCTCTGTGTCTCATCTTACAACATGTGAGAATAACTACGAAAGCAGTAGGTCAGATGTTATTTAATTTAAAGTTATGTTTTTCTGTCAAGATTACTAGGATCTCAAAAAGGGGATATAATGTATAACTCAGCCTAAAATTCAGGGTAGCTATTACACGAACTAAGTATTTTTACTCTTGTTAATTTTATTTTGAATTTCCTTATAAGTTAACTAAAGATTCCCTGTTAGTGTTTTACAAAAGAGTTGCTTTTAGAACACAACATTGGTTAATTTAAGATAATAAGTCATCACCTACAAGACAGACAGAAAAATACAGATCCCAAATAATAAAAAGATAAATAATTTTAAATTATAGACATTAAAGCACAGTACTCTTAATATAAGGCTGTTAAAATTTATTTGCTGGATGTTTAAGATTAGGATTTAAAATTTAATTTAAATGAAAAGGGACAATAAAACAAATATTTGGCTCTTGCCCTCTGAGTCAGTCTGTATCCAGGGAACAGGAGACTTCTCTAAAGAACTTTGCAACTCTGAGCCACATAACCTCCTGATCAGGAAGATTAATGAGACCACTGGAGAACAGAAAGCCAATCAGTGCATTTTCTACGAAGAAGAGAGTCATCAGAGAAGGGAGATATTCCTGATGCCTCCGAGAGAAGCCACATGGTCAAGCAAGACCTGGACTCACCTAGCGCAAATGGCACTAGCAGAACTGAGAAGCTGCTCTCAAGTTTCCCCAGGAATGACTCCCATAAAATCTCAGCTGACTGTTAACAATAGATAGAAACAAAAGTCAGTTTTACTGCTTCATCTTAAATTCTTAGCAAAGACAGATAAACCCAAAATACAGCCATTCCTGGGCATTTTAAAAAATAATAGTTATAATAATATTTTAACGTATACACTTTATGGTAGCCTCCCAAAATAAGTAAGACTGGAGGCTACAAAGAAGGATTCTCAGACAGTAATGCCTGATGAGTATAAAAAGAGACTATCAAGAGGAGGTACCAGAGGCAGAAGTTTTTTGTTTAAGGCCTACAGATATTCCTAACCTACACAGGTAGGCTTGGTGTTTGCTAGTACGATTATCCATCCCTGAATAACAGAATTAAAGGTTTCTCTATTACACACAGAGGTCATACTAGTAAAAGGAATTTGCAAGATCAGATGACATTAAATTATTAAACTGTATCTTATGGGGTGAAACAACTGTGACACTAAAAGTTAAGTTGAAAGTCCTGATAACTGGGGATATTGAAAACAGATGAGGGGACATCTATACAGTGACATGTTTCAGCTGCTGCAACATTTATTCAGTACTCATGGTTTTTGTTTCTCTCATAGAAGAACCCATCCCCAGATGACTTTACAAACTGTTCTACCACAACCAGACTTCAAACCGAATTGACTTCTAAAAGGCAACTCATATCCCTCATGCTGTGCCCCCTCATGTCACCCTCTCTCAACTCAGAAGAAGCCAAAATGAGTGACGACTCTCTTCTTACAACAATGGAGCCAAAAATAGATAGACATTCATTTTAAGTAATTAATTAAGTCAGGTAAAATCAGGGAGACTGGTTTTGTGTGAGTTCAAAAAATATGGAGACTGTTACGTGAGGTATTAAAATTCCCTCAGTGCTCTTCCCCTACCCTATCAAAGATTTGAAAGGGACACATTAGAAAAGGGGGGAATGATATACCCAACCTGATCTTTTATTAAAATTTGGATCCATCTTGCCACAAAACCATGAAAAGAAAATTTTGGCTTAACTATAAATTACACCAAATTCTGAACCTGCTTGGAATGCCTGCCCGTGGCCTTGAACTCACCCATGCCTGGCACTTTGACCAGGAACAGCCCTCTATGAAACTTTATTGACACCTCATAAATATTGGCCTTCCCTGGCCAGACAATGACCCTCTCTGAGGTTCTAATGGTTTTCATAAATTCTGATGTTGGGGCCAGCAAAAAAAAAAAAAAAAAAAAATATATATATATATATATATATATATATATATATATATATATATATATATATATATATATAAACTACGATTAGTGTGATGCTTGTCAGAGTTCTGATATTTGTAACCCCCCTGTAGTGTAAAATTCTGGGTTATAAACCTGGGCTGTAGGAAATTTGGGTGGCTGTCTTGTTCCCACTGTTTTGGGAGGGAGAGGCCACCTGGGCAGTGGAAATTATAAGCTTGCTTTAACTTGATTTTAATTGGAGTCAGTGGTCTTTTCTTGCATCCTGGTCTAATAGGTAAACGCTATCAAACATGCAGCTCTGCCGGCCTAAAGACTTCCTTAGAAACTGCCTCTGAGGATGGGCACTTGACATATATGTTGTTGTCAGGAGCTTTAGCTTTCTTTCTAATGAGACCATCAAAGCTGGATCTGCATCTATGTGACGTGGAGGACTTGGTTTCTTATTTTTCAAAGGACATGAGGCAGCAGTGCTGAATTCACTCTTTGTAGGTAAACTGTGGCCACTGAAGGCTAAGTGACTCCCCGTGTGGACTGTGAAGCCATTTGGTCATCCTCCACTTTTCATGGTGTTTCTTGCTGCTGCACTGGGAGTTTGTTATTTGCTTCACAAAATACAAGGAATTCAGCTGGGACACAGTGCTGGAGAGAGTTCTGTCACATGAAATAGATGAGGGTCTGCAGGAGAATGCATCAACCAGGCTTCTATCCCACATAGCTTGTCCCCTTGACCATAGCACCTGATTCTGAACATTGTCCTGAAACATCTCCATATAACAAGATGACTTATATGGAGAGTTATCAGACATATAAGTGATTCCTGGCTGCACAATGTCAGCCACAAGCCATTTGGAAGTCAATGTCAGATACACATGGCCCGACCACAGATGTTTTATCACACACCTGCACACCACAGCTCTGGGCCCACTACTCATCAGGCTCCAACATACTGGCATCTCTGTTCTACATCATTTTCATGAAACCCAGTCAATCAAGGCACTGTCTGGTACACACTTCATCAGTAAGAGGACATTGAAAGGTTGTCCAGTGCCACCTGGTCATGAAAATTTCAAAAATTTCATTGTATTTATCTAGCCATTTTTCAAGGATGAAGTTGGAGAAATTGTGGGTTTCAATTCATTCAGAAACCATTAATATTTGAGGAAGCACATTTCAAGGAAACTCTGGAGAACTCTCAGAGGCAAGGCTTCCCAAAGAGTGGCCAAAAGGACACATGAAGCCAGGCCCATTGAGGTCTACAATGTGAGGCCCATGTGTGTTTTGACTGTCAACAATGGCTGCCAAGTCTTTCAGAATAAAATAATGTGATGCCCTGGCAGAGATTGACAATGCTCTGCGGAAAGCCACCCTGGGCATTGATCTCAGTTTCCAAAGGCAACCCTCATGCGTGGTCTCCTAAAATCCCAACACAATTCATGGCAATACTTCTCTGAGGTCAGTTCCTGAACTCAGTCTGTAAGGGGAATCACACCAGAGTTCAAGCCACGTGGACCTAGTCATCTCTTCCAACCACCACACAAATGACCACAATTAAAACCAAAACACTCCCAAATGGCCCTCATCTTCTTCCACATAGACACTCTTCATAGCCTCTGACTGGAGGTTTCCATGAGGGGCACAGCCCAAGAGAGTTTTCCAAATAAACTCCCTTGCCCCTCATTTGCCTAAAGTCAGGGTGGCCTGGACTCCCTTCCTGTGAACCAATAGTGATCAAATAGTCCTGCTCTTAATACTGCTCTGCTTCTCTAATTTGAGGCCTACTGACTGTCTGGTATAGATTCTTTATGTGAATTGGTGTCATGAGAAAACCCAAGCCCTTATGTGCTAGCCTCTGTAGGGCTTTGAAGAACTGATTTGACACAAAGGATCCCTATTCTCACTTGATGGAGGTCAAGAAGCTTACAGAGGAAGGCGAGAGACTTCGTCCACAATGACTGCTCTTTTGGCCATTTTCGTTTTGCATGCAAACTGGGAAACTTTCTTTAGATCCATCAGGTGCTGAGAATCTAAGCCACTGCCTCACATAGGGGAAAGAGGCTTATTCACCACATCTCTTTCCAAAGCAATTAAGCAAAGAGCCACAGGTGATGCCCATTCATTTCCATTTGAAAACTCTTTTCTTCAGGCTTCACAAAGGGGTGGCCTGGGGCAAAGATCTTCCTGACATTCAGGACAACAGAAAAATAGGTAAGCAAAAGGCCCAATGCAGTGTTTTTCCACTGAGACTTTAATGGTCACACTGATATGTGAGTTTTCTGAGATGCTTCTATTCTCTTCAGCTATCCAGTACATGGCCATGTAACAGATCTTGAAGGTGGTACATATCTAGGAAACCAAACCATGAGGCTATTCTGGAGAGTGGCCAGTATTCAGGAAGAAAACAAGAACTTAGGAAGATAGTAGGTGTTGCCCATCCATAAGGCAAGCCTCTCTCCATTCTTTAATTGTGCAGGATGAATGCTGGCAAGCTTTCTACTAGACAGGACACAACCATTGATGCATTCGCTTTTCAAATGTCTACAACCACAGATACAGTGGAATGCACAGACATAGAAACACTCACGTTGTCAAACGACTTTCTAGAAACATTCCAGTCCAAACAAACAAACAGTCTTTCCTACCTATTCTCAGAAAAGAGACAAAACCACAAACTCACACCAACACCCCCAACCGCACCTCCTTCCCCCAAGTATGTTGGTGAATATCTTGAGTGTCCTCTGACTGGTGGTCCATACTATGTTCCCCAAAAATGGCCTGTTCTGTCTCAGATCTGGTCTTCTTCACCAACTCTGTGAAGTTGTCAGGAGCCATGGTTGAGCCACTACCTGCTTTCTCAGAAAAGGCTCCTCTTCAGAGGTCTCCTGGCATTTGGCCATTCTCACTTCAGTAGGTACCAACAAAGACTGACTCTGTCCTTGGTAAATCCAAACATTTGAGACCACTGGGACTGGGACTGGGACTGACTCTGGGTGCCTGGCTTCCTGGATCCCAAGTTCAGAGTGTTCCATCACCAAGGAAGTGTGTACTGATATTTGCTTCTAAGGGTCCCTGTAGATGGAGACTGCCCGTACTTCCTGTGACAGTTTCACAAGTTAGAATGGTATATCAACAATAGGCACCCGGGAACAGCTCTTCTCACAGGCCTGGTTTGGTCCATCTTCTGTACATTAAGAAGAGAAAGGCTGATTCAGATACATCTCTTCATCCTGACCCAGTTATTTAACATTGAAAATGACTTTTGCTCTCTCAGGTCCTTCATAGCTGCCTTCTTCTTCTCCACGTATCATTTCTGCATGGACCTTTGAGGTTCTCATCAGATGGAAGATACCCTACAATCCAGTATTGGAAGATCAACTCTTTCCCTGCTCTTCTGTAAAGTTAGATTGAGCGAACAGTGTATGGTTAGGGTTAACAACATGTTCTATTGGGTTAGGAATAATTCTGCAGGATGAATAATGGTTATGGGAACATGCGATATTTACAAAATATACAGTTGAAATATAAATATGAAAACAGAAATCTAGGTAAGATTTGATGCCCAGAAGGGCATTGGGCCCTTGATTGGGATACTTAGCTTTGAATTAATTTCTGCACAGATGTCTCAGATAAATCAATATACAATGGTATAGGACATTGTACCTTGGATGATTGAATGTCAAAGAGAACATGCAGTCAAAAAGGGATAGTTGGTAGGATTAGAAAGATAGTCGGTAGTTTTAGAAAGATGAGTGAGTATAGGATTTGGACAAAATGGTCTTTAGCAATAGGGTTTCATGTAGAGAGTGAATGTAAATATCAGCACATGTTAAGCGGCAGTCACAATGATGAACTGGGGAAAATATATATCAATAGAGACATTAGGAAATCAGGCAAAGTATAAGGTGAGTAATAGGATTAGACATTTTCAACAGGTTTGAGGTTGAATATATAATCTTAGAAAGAAACAAATATGTAGTCACCAATAGGATCGACATTTGAGAGCAATAGGCAACCTGGACATGCATGATTTTAGTAATCCATGTTCAATTTCCATTTAGGCTTTAGTACAATCATAAGTGTGACATTTGCTTTTTGTTTCCAGAATATTACTGTGATAAATTGTATATGTAGATCAGGTGACATGAGTATTTCTTTCACCATTTCTAGGAACAGTATTTTGAAGACGTGTAAATTAGTATTTTGAATACAAATAGGTGTACACTGTGTCTATGAATATAGAAATAATGCATGAATAGACCATAATGTAAATAAATAATATAACTGGTTCCAACTTAAATAATGGTTCGAGTTGATATCTGAAAATATACAGGAAACCTTATATTGATATATATCCATTCATTCAAACCAGTTATACATCTAATGGTAATATTAGGGTTATGGTTTATCATGAAGAATGTGTGAGTTTTGCTTCAAAGGTAATTGTGGAAATCGAAAATAATGTGTTTGGAAAGAAGTCTCATGAAAAACCAGTCATGTAACCTGGAGGAATACATGTGTTCTGAAGCAGGAAGTGATTGAAAGTGAAACACAAGCCTTTAAATTTCTGAACTTGTGGATGAAATATATATCTTATGATGTGCATAAACTGAGGAAATAGTAATGTACAAGTGTTGAAACAAAATGAACGTCAAAATACACATCATATCCCATAGGAATCTACTTGCATTTATATTAACCTGGGTCAATTAGTGTAAAAATATTAGGATATGTATGCACAATTCACTGAACTTAGTTTTCAGTACTAGGAAACAAATACGTATTTCAGGAGGATGAATATGTCTTAGAATAATCTTATGAAAAGTTGATTATAAATACGCACTTAAATATTAATGAATTTAGGGAGTACATAATAAGATACATTTATTTCATATTTTGAAAACTCTGGAAAAAAATATATATATATACAGACATTAAAATACACACACAGAAATTAAAAAGTATTAATATACAAGCCAAATGAAATTCACCATGAAATATATATGATCCACAGATCTAAAAATATTCATTTTACTGAACATGAATTTATGTATAATGTTGTTCAGCTAGGATACTCATGCATAGGTTGAATTTTCAGTTCCAACAGTGTTTAACAGGAGTGATCTCTTCTTACAATTTGTATCTGCCAAGTCAGCCACCTCACAAGAATGTACGTGTGGTACCAGGTAGGATTCTATATGTGCATATAAAAATATATGTGCTGATTAGGCTACAGAGAAATGGAGACATGAATTCACATATTTGTTAACTTTATAAACACATGGAGAAGTGTTTCAACAAAAAATTCACTAGATTTAAAACTCCTACCATATATAATGCAAAAGGAACGTCCAAATGTACACCTGGCATCCTTTGAACTGCTTGTATTTCAATTTGGTTTGGTCTATTTTTATCCATCATATTAGGATTTGTAGTCAGAGTCTAGTAGGGAGTGGGTTACTATGAGGGATTAAGTATTTAGAATGAATAATTGGAAAATGAATCCAATGTGTATGCAAATATGTGCTACAAAAAAAACTTCCCACTGTCATCCAGAACAATGCCTTGACATTACCTTCACCCCAAGTAAGATACAATTAGAGGAGAAGAGTTAGAAAATCTATGAATACATATCTGGAATGGAAAATGCTCGGGAGTTCACAACACTGGAGGTGGTAGAGGAGTTTCCAAAAGTAATGGAGACTGTAAACACTCCACAAACATGGAAGTGTGCAGGCCTCAAGACATCTGGGAAACTGTCTTTGAGATTGTACACTTGAAATATATGTTGTTTTCAGGAGCTTTAGCTTCCTTTGTAGTGAGATCATCAAAGCTGTGTATGCATCTATGTTACATGGAGGGCATGGTTTCTTATTTTCCAATGAACATGAGGCAGCAGTGCTGAATTCTCTCTTTGTGGGTAAGCTGTGGCCACTGGGGTCTAAGAATCTTTCCGTGTAGACTGTGAAGCCATTTGGTCATTCTCCAATTTTGTTGTGTTTCTTGTTGCTGCACTGGGAGTTTGGTATTTGCTTCACAAAATACAAGGAGTTCAACTGGAACACAGTGCTGGAGGGAGTTCTGTCACGTGTGGTGGGTAAGGGTCTGATGGAGAATGCACCAATCAGGCTTCTATGCCACATTGCTTGCCCCCTTGACCGTAGCAACTTGATTCTGAACATTGCCCTGAAAACTCTCCATCTAACAAGATGGCTTAATATACAAAAGTCTGCTGGCTGCACCATGTCAATCACAAGCATTTGGAAGCCGAAGTAAGATCCACATGACCCCACCACAGATGTTTTATCACACAACTGCACACCACAGCTCTGGGCCCACTACTCAGCAGGCTCCACCATACTGGCAGCTCTGTTCTACACCATTTTGATGAAACCCAGTCAAGGAAGGCATTGTCTGGTACACTCTTGATCAGCAACAGGACATCCAGAGGTTCTCCAGTGCCAACTGGTCATGGAAATTTCAAAAATTTCATGGTATTTATCTAGAAATTTTTCAAGGATGAAGTTGGAGAAACTGTGGGTTTCAATTCATTCAGGAACCATTAAATTTTTAGGAAGCACATTTCAAGGAAACCTCTGGAGAATTCTCAGAGGCAAGGCTTCCCAAAGTGTGGCCAAAAGGCCACATGAAGTCAGGCCCATTGAGGTCTACAATGTGAGGTCCATGTGTGTTTTGACTGTCAACAATGGCTGCCAAGTCTTTCATAATAAAATCATGTGATGTCCTGGCTGAGATTGACAGTGCTTGGTGAATAGCCACCCCAGGCTTAGATCTCAGTTTCCAATGGCGACTCTCATGCATGGCCGCCTAAAATCCCAACACAATTAATGGCAATACTTCTCTGAGGTCAGTTCCAGAACTCAGTCTTTAAGGGGCATCACACCAGAATTCCAGCCCAGGTGGACCCAGGATTCTCTTCCAACCACCAACAAATGACCACAATTAAAACCAAAACACTCCCACATGGCCCTCATCTTCTTCAACATAGACACTCTGAATAACCTCTGGCTAGAGGTTTCCATGACGGGCGCAGCCCAAGACAGTGTACAAAATAAGCTCCCTTGCCCCTCATTTGCCTAAAGTCAGGGTGGCCTGGACACCCTTCCTGTGAACCAAGAGTGATCAAATAGCCCTTCTTTAATACTGCTCTGCTTCTCCAGTTTGAGGCCAACTGACTGTCTGGTATAGATTCTTTATGTGAATTGGTGTCCTGAGAAAACCCAAGCACCTATTGGCTAGCCTCTGCCGAGCTTTGAAGAACTGGTTTGACCCAACGGATCCCTATTCTCACTTGATGGAGGTCAGGAAGCTTACAGAGGAAGGCGAGAGACTTCATCCACAATGACTGCTCTTTTGGCCATTTTGGTTTTGGATGCACACTTGGAAACTTTCTTTAGATCCATCAGGTGCTGAGAATCTAAGCCACTGCCTCACACAGGGCAAAGAGGCTGATTCAGCCACATCCATTTCCAAAGCAATTAAGCAAAGAGCCACAGGTGACGCCCATCCTTTTCCATTTGAAAATTGATTTCTTCAGGTTTCACACAGGGGTGGCCTGAGGCAAACACCTTCCTGACATTCAGGACAACAGAACAAAAGTCCAAAGTAGTGTTTCTCCACTGAGACTTTAGTGGTTGCACTGATATCTGAGTTTTCTGAGATGCTCTCATTCCCTTCAGCTATCCAGTACATGATCATGTCACAGAGCTTGGAGGTGGTACATATCTTGGAAATAATACCATGAGGCTATTCTGGAGAGTGGCCAGTATTCAGGAAGAAAAGAGGAAGTTAGGAAAATAATAGGTGTTGCCCATCCATAAGGCAAGCAGCTCTTGATTCTTTAATTTGGCAAGATGAATGCGGGGAAGCTTTCTACTAGACAGGACACAACCATTGATGCATTCGCTTTTCAAATGTCTACAAAAACAGATTCAGTGGGATACACAGACATAGAAACACTCGCATTGTCAAACGACTTTCTAGAAACATTCCAGTCCAAACAAACAAACCGCCTTTCCTACCTATTCTCAGAACATGAGACAAAACCACAAACTCACACCGACACCCACAATGGAACCTCCTTCCCCCAAGTATGTCTGTGAGTATCCTGAGTTTCCTCTGATTTTTGGGCCATACTATGTTCCACCAAAATGGCCTGTCCTATCTCAGAACTGGTCTTCTTTGCCAACTCTGTGAAGTTGTCAGGAGCCATGGTTGAGCCACTATCTGCTTTCTCAGAAAAGGCCCCTCTTCAGAGCTCTCCTGGCATTTGGCCATTCTCACTTCAGTAGGTACTAAGAAAGACTGACTCTGTCCTTGGTAAATCCAAACAAGTGAGACCACTGGAACTGGGACAGGGACTGGCTCTGGGTGCCTGGCTTCCTGGATCCCGAGTTCAGAGAGTTCCATCACCAAGGATGTGTGATAGGTCACTTCCTTCACGAACTGAATGAGGTCACTGCGTTGGCAACCACTTTGTCCTAACAGTTGCTTCCAAGGGTTCCATGAGATGGAGGCTGCCCATACTTCCTGTGACACTTTCACAAGATAGAATGGTATATCAACCATAGGCACCCGGGAACAGCTCTCCACACAGGCCTGGTTTGGTCGATTTAATCTACATTAAGAAGAGAGAGGCTTTTAGACACATCCCTTCATTTTGACCAGGTTGTTTTACATGGAAGTTGACTTTTGCTCTCTCAGGTCTTTCATAGGTGTCTACATCTTCTTCAGGAATCATTTCTGCATGGAACTTTGAGTTTCTCAGCAGGTGGAAGATCCCCTATATTCCTGTATTGTAAGACCAACAATATCCTTGTTCTTCTGTTAAGTTAGATTGAGGAAATATTGCATGTTTAAGGGTAATAACAGGTTCGATTTGGTTTAGGAATCATTCTGTGGGATGAATTAAGGTATTGGGAACCTGCGATATTTACAAGAATATACTGGTGAAATATAAGTATGAAAACAGAAATCTAGGTAATATTTGAAGTCCAGAAGGGCATTGGGTGGCCTGAACACCCTTCCTTTGATTCAGGAGTGATCAAATAGCCCTGCCGCTAATACTGCACTGCTTCTCCAATTTGAGGCTTACTGACTGTCAGGTATAGATTCTTTATATGATTTGGAGACATGAGAAAACCCAAGCACCTATTGTCTCATGCCACAGCAAATGGTTTATTGGGGTCCAGCATGCTGGGGCTCAAAGCTCACTTCAGAGGAGCAAAGAACAAAGAGCCCCGAGAACAACTTGAGAAGATATTATATACAATCTTTAGAGAGTGCAGGGACTTTATATACATCATAGCCTCCTTTAGCAAATCAACATATGTGGTAAGCCATTGTTGTAGATTGTGGCTGCCATTAGAAGATGGCGCCGGCTTCCACTGTGGCCTGTAGTAAACAACTCCTTTTATGGAGAGATGGCACGCTATCCCTTGCTACCCTATGAGAAAGATCCACGTGGCAACTTAAGATTGGTATGTGGGAGGCTTTATTATACTGTGCTTGGGCGCTCGGGAGGAGGGGGGTCACTAGAAGATACTTTAATCAAGGCCTGAATAAACTGCTGAAAGAAGATTTCTGAGTTGCGTCTTCCCTGCGGGCAAGGGGTCGCGACAAGTGGTGCCGAGACCCGGGAACCAGAACTTTCAGTAGTCAGGTGTGGTGCACCGGTTAGTCCCAGGTAAGTGGGATCCACTATCAAAGCGGGGATTAGTCCCAGGTAAGTGGGATCCGCGATCAAAGCGGGGCAGCTCCTCTGTAAAGCAAGAGAGAGCGTTACATTTTATTGCAGCTGCACTGTGTACTTTCACTTTTGTTTTTTGTGTGTCTTTTGTTGTGTCATGGGTGCCACATCTTCAAGTCCGCTTCTCCTGGTCCTACATGCCCTGTTACGTTCCAAGGGACTAGAAGTGAAACGTAGTACTTTACAGAGATTTTTACAGAAGACAGATATTGCTGCACCGTGGTTTGCGTTTTCGGGCAGCCTTTCTATACCTAGCTGGGACAAATTAGGGAAAGATCTAGATTTCGCTCGTGAACAAGGCACCTTAGAGGGTGGTGTTATACCACTTTGTAAGTTAGTTAGAGGAGGTATAGTAGATAGTAAATGCCAGGAAGCTGTGAGTGAGGGTCAAGCTGTTCTTGAGCAACTACATGAGGAAAAGTCTGAAGGATCACATAGTGAAGTGGCAGAGAGCATTGGGAGTAAGAGTAGTGAGAAGGCAAAAGAGCCTGAAACTAAAAATAGGAGAAGGCTCTACCCAGACTTGGCTGAATTAAAAACGCCTGCGAACACAAGCGGCTCAGAGAGTTCTGAGGACCTTGATATATTCCTACAACAACTACACAAGATAAAAATGAAGAAAAAGAAACAAGGGATACAGGGCACGCAGGCCTACTGTAAAAAGGGGACGGGATCCAATATTGGTCAACAACACTCTGAGGAGGAGGAGGTAGAATATCTCGAAAAAGATATGGTGCCGGTTGCCCCACCCCCGTATGTGGGGGGGAGCCAAAATTCCGGGAGATCTTATCATGCGCAAGTTTGGAGGACAGTTAATACAGATATGGGACTTGCATACCCTGTATTTCAGGACAATAACAGGGGAAGATATCATGAGCCTTTAGACTTTAAGATAATTAAAACCTTGGCGGAATCTGTCTGCACTTATGGCGTGGATGCCGCTTTCACCCTTACTCAGGTGGAGGGACTTGCTAGATTTTGTATGACTCCTTCAGATTGGGCTAATCTAGTCTGCGCTTGTGTCTCCCCAGGGAAATTTTGGATTGGAGAGCATTTATGCTAGAGGGTGCAGTACAGCAAGCTGCTCAAAATCATGCAGCGAGACGCCCTGCCTAGGATAAGGATATGCTTTTGGGACAAGGCAAGTTTGCTAATCAACAAACAGGATACCCCCCCGAACATTCACGCCTTGTCAAGATCACACTTGGGAGAAACATCAGGTCTCTAAGGGTTTCTCTCTTTCCCCCTCTCATAAAAGATACTTATATAATTCTTCCAACTGTAATTCCTCTATAGGAACAGGTTGGTCTTGGTTTCAATGGTTAATTTCCAATGAAAAGGGAGCCACAGCTGATATCTCCACTTTGGCTCAATTACGAGGAGTCAAAAGCTGGTTGTTTAATGTTTCTGGTAGTATCCAAGACTCGGATCGAGGTAAGAGACTTGGAAATATTTCACATAACTCACAATTAAGTAATGCTACGTTATCCTCTGCAGCAGTCTGTCTCCAATCTCCGTTCCTGTTTCTTTTGGCTAATGATACATCACAGGGGATGCTTAATTGTTCTAATGTTACCTGTTATTTAACTGAGTGTTGGAATGGCTCTTGGACTGTGGCAGTGATTATGAAAATTCCAACCTTTGTCCCGATCCCAGTTACTGTGGATCCGGAATCTTTTCCTATTGTTGAACTGATTAGAGCCCGTAAAGATTTTGGTATTATGGCAGTTATAGTGACAGCTGTGGCGGTATCTGCTGCTGCAGCAGTTACAGCTGGAGTAGCCATGGCCAGCCAAGTACAAACTGCTGCCACTCTTAATGAGGTTATTCAACAAACATCCACCATACGTAAATCTCAAAGTAGAATTAATCAACACATTTTATCTGGGATTCTGGCTGCTAATCAAAGGATAAATCTGCTTCAAGATCAAGTTGAGAAATTGTCTGATCTAGTATATTTAGGTTGTGTTGATCAACGTGCACATTTATGTATAACCTCTGTCAGATTTAATGATTCCAGGAATGCCTCCCACATCATCGGGAAATATTTATCCAGAACCTGGTCCATGGAAGCAGAAAACTTACTCCAATCTCAACTAACTCAAATTGCTGTTTTGAATAGTACCCGTGTCGAACCAGTGACTTTGGGTCAATTCACCAGTTGGCTATCTTCTGCCTTTTCCTTCTTTAAGGAGTGGGTGGGAGTGGGCATTTTGGGGGCAATGTGTTGCTTCGGTATTATACTTTGTTTGTAGCTTCTCTGTCGCCTTAAAACTCGCCATACACAGGAGAAGGCTATGATTGTATAGGCTCTTGCGGCCTTGGAAAATGGCATGTCTCCACAAATCTGGCTTGCGCATCTTAAACAGTGATTTTCTGGGCATGGCCATTGCACCCCAAGTTAATTTCACAGTGCACTGGGATTGGCATGTCCTCTTTCTTATTCTCCCCCAGTACTGAATAGCCCTTGCACTCTGCAGGTCTTGTTACCATTGCACGCAGATGGGTTTTAGGACTGGTCTTTCTTCTCGGCTACAGACTCTTTACTTTCCTCTGGGGCTTAGGGATTGTTTTGCCAACTAAAAATTTGTTATTGTTACCAGGCTACCTGTGTTGCCCTACTTCTCGCCGTCGTCAAGATGCAGGATGCGAGGCAAAGCACTGCACTTGAGTGATCCCTCAACGGACCTCAAGGAAAGCATGTCCTATTGCATGCGGGTTTGACGTCCACGCCCCCGCCCTACGAAAAAAGGCGTCGGCTGATATGGGGTCAGGTCTGGGGAAGGCGCCTCCTTAGGACTGAACCATACATTGCAGCCGCTTCTGCACAGTGGGATAGGACCTCTACTTTCGCCTGCATTGTTTTATAAAATAGAAGGGGGAACTGTGGTAATCCATTGTTGTAGATTGTGGCCGCCATTAGAAGATGGCGCAGGCTTCCACTGTGGCCTGTAGTAAGCAACTCCTTTTATGGAGAGTTGGCACGCTATCCCTTGCTACCCTATGAGAAAGATCCACGTGGCGGCTTAAGATTGGTACGTGGGAGGCTTTATTAGACTGTGCTTGGGCGCTCGGGAGGAGGGGGGTCACTAGAAGATACTTTTATCAAGGCCTGAATAAACTGCTGAAAGAAGATTTCTGAGTTGCGTCTTCCTTGCGGGCAAGGGGTCGCGACAATCATATACTGTGGGAAAATCAAATAACAACTGTAAAACATGATTAGCACATTCATGTGCAGGAACAGTTCGGGCAGGGGGTGATTGGTCAGCCCTGAGAAGGGGTATACATTTAAACTGATTGGTTGAAGCCCTGAGATGTATACGTGCTGACACGCACGGTTTCTGGGAAGGGGTTGTTAAGTAACTAGGTGGTCAGGGAAGATTTCAACACATCTAACGGGCAGTTCCGGGAATTGTCTTCACTGACACAGGAATTTCAGGTTCTGAGCACAGCTTGTAAACTTTACAAAACCTGTTTCTTTACGTTTCAATTTCAATTTCATTAATTCTTTCATTTCTCACTCCTTTTTCTGCCTACTTTTAATCTTAAAAGTAATGAATCATAATTATTGTGGGGTCTCACATTCTATTTCTGCCAGTGAAGTGTATTTCTGTCTGATTACCATGAGTTTTACCTGCCCAATCTGAGCCTGGAGAAAGAAAACTATGTAGTTAAGCAAACGAGGTCCCACAGTTATCAACACCATAAGCATGATCAGGGGTCCAGCTAAGGCTGATAGGAGTGTAGTTAACCAGGGGGACAGGGTATATCATGACTCAAACCACACTTGTTGAATCTCCCTTTCTCTCTGGTGCTCTACAAGGAATTTTCTCAATTTACTCATGGATTATTTTACAACTCCAGTATGGTCAGCATAAAAACAGCATTTTTCTCTCAGTACAGCACAGAGGCCCCCCTCCCTCATGAAATGGAGGTCTAATCCTCGACTGTTCTGTAAAACAACTTTAGAGAGAGAGGTTAAGGATTCCTGCAAAAGTGTGATGGAGGTCTCTAACGTCTTCAAGTCTTGATTTATTGCTGTTTCTAATCAGGCCATTTGTGGTGACCCATGGATCATATCAGCTGTTCCTGTACCCACTCCTGCAGCAGCTCCTAGCCCCAATAGGATGGCTAGAGTAAGGGACACTGGCTCACGGCAAAATCGGGTTGGTTGTCCCCCTAGTAGACCTTCAAAGGATTCTGCATCATGATAGAGCACCCTGGGGAGTATCTGCACCATTATACAATAATGTACAGAGATGTCAAATACCTGGGCTGAAATGCAAGGAGTTCTGACTGTGTGGAGTTCAGTACCATGAAGGTTCCTTTAATTAGTTCCCAGGGGGAGGAGTCAGCTGTACTCTGGACTGGGGAAGTAGACAAAGATGGAAACTGCGAAGTATGAGATGGTAGAGGGGTTTTGGTAGATCTAGGCATGGGAGGTTGAGGAGGCTTAATTCCTGACTTGAGGGGATTGGGCCCTATTGCTGTGGGATTTTCTTCCTTTTTAAGCTGGATGGTGAACCAGAGACCAAAGTCATAACCAGGGCCATTAATATAGAATCGCATTCCCCAAGTATTTCCCATAGGCCATGTTGTTCTGAGGTAGCCCCTTCCTTTGGAAGTGAAAGTTATATTGAGGGGGTAACATAGACTATTTTTTCCACAGCAAGTTTTTGACACCACTTGGATAGCGGCACATTTATTGGGATCAATCCAGATGTCATTTCATCCTACCCAAATCATACTGTCTGGGGAGTTTGCGTTTCACAAGATAGGTCCCGTGTGTTCACAACCCCAAGATCTACAATAAAAGTCACTGGGTCCTCCACAGGTTTGGGCCTGTTTGTGACTTCAGAAATCAGCTGGGCACACTTAATACACAAGACTGGCTAGTTTACACCTGAGCTGGGGGAGATGACATCAATAATTCATGGGGTAAGTTGGTCTATGTTGCCCTGGTTTGGGTTTGAGTGGCATCTGTGTGGGGTTCACTATGTCAGGGAGATCCCAGTCAGAGAGGCCTATGGCAAGCTGACAAATATCCGGGTGGAGAGATGGCCACCAAGTCCATAAGGGGGCTGTATGTGAAATAGACCACACTACTTGCCCAGTAGGATTTATAAAACTTGCCATTGTTGCTGAACAGGCTGATGGGGATTAGGACTGCTGGTGGTCAGGGGAAGAATCCATACCCCTACCCACACCACGGACATGCAACTTGAGAGGGTTACCAGTCTGTTCCAGTTTCCAGCCAGAGTCTGGAGAGGGCGCAGGATTGAGATGGGAGGTATGGATCCAGGAAGTGATCCCATCCACTTTCACCACTGTAGGTGTTATAAGCAGCACCTGGTATGGTCCTTTCCAGCAGGGTTCCAGGGATGACACCTGACACTGTCTCATGTAGACGAAGTCTCCCACTTGATATCAATGTGGAGTTCCCTCGTCTCCAGGATGATAAGCAGTGGCCAACTGTTTTCACAGGTATCGATGGGTGCTGGGTTTGTTCAAGGGCTTTAATTCTGTCTAGCAAGGGGGTGTTGAAGGAATCATTAATCTCAGAGTTGGGGTTAGGTCCCTTAATGGAGGAGGGGCACCGTAGAGAATTTCATAAAGGGTGAGGTTACACAAAGAGGCGGAGGGGTATTTCTTGCACGAAAAAGTGCATGAGGGAGGAGCATAGTCCAATTTTTTATGCCAGTCTCCAAGATTAATTTCGTTAAGTCTCTTTGAAGGATCTATTCATTATTTCTATATGCCCTGAGCTCTGGGGTCTATAAGCACAATATAACTTCCAATTAATCCCCAGGGTCCTGGAAAATCCCTGACTTACCTTGGCCATGGATGCCGGCCCGTTATCAGACCCTATTACCTTAGGCAGGCCGAACCTTGGAAAACTGTCTTCTAGGATCTTTTTGACCACCATCTGAGCTGTTTCTTTCTTCATGGGGAAGGCTTCGACCCATCCTGAAAAAGTATCTACAAAGACTAGGAGATATTTAAGTCCATACCTTGCTGGCTTAATTTGAGTAAAGTCCACTTCCCAGAATTGTCCTGGTCTGGTTCCTCGTATGCGCATCCCTGCAGGACTCTTGGATGGGAAAGTATTAAGTAATTGGAAGACTTGAAAAGCTCTAGTCACCAGCTCAGCTATTTTTTTCCTCTGTGAGTCAGTCAATAATCAATCCTTTATTCGGTCCTTTAAGAGTGCTTATAACTTCTTTGAGCCTAAGTGGTTGAGCTGGTGTACATCTTTGACATAAAGGTGGGCTTTTTGAAATTGTAAACTTGGCTCTGTAGGGTCCCAGAGTTCTCTATCTGTCTCCTCAGATGATAAGTTGCCTGAATGTTCCGGGGCGGCCAAGTCTCCTGATTTTTGTTCCCCCCGGTGTGAAAAAAGTTAACAGAGTCACTCCGTTTAGGGCTGCCAATTAAGCTTCCTCATCTGCCCTTCTGTTTCCAACTGCCACGGGATTGTTTCTCTTCTGGTGCCCTGGACAGTGCACTATAGCTAGTTCCTTATGGCCCTGAACTGCTGAGCGAAGGTGGAGGATCTCATCTTTATTCTTTATTTCTTTCCCGGCAGAGGTTAATAGCCCCCATTGTTGGTAAATAGTCTCGTGCATATGAACAGTGGCAAATGCATAGTGGCTAACAGTTTATATGGTGGCCCTTTTGCCTGTTGCTAGTTCCAATGCTTTCATAAGGGCAATCAGTTCTGCTTTTTGGACTGATGTCCCTTCTGGGAGACCAGAGTATCAGATGAAATTAGTTTTGCTAACTGCTGCTGCTCCAGCCCGCTGCTTACCATCTTGGAGGAAGCTGCTGCCATCCGTAAACCATACGACTTCAGGGCGAGGCAGTGGCTGATCCTTCAAGTCTTGTTGTATACTGGTTTCCTTGCCAGTATGTGTTGACACTCATAAGTGATGGGTCCTGATGATTCTTCTGGCAGCAGTGTAGATGGGTTGAGTGGAGCAGGGGGTCCCAGCGTTATTCTGTCTTTGTCAAGCAAGAGGCTCTGGTAGTGGTTTATTCTGGAGTTTGATAGCCACCTCTCTGGAGGCTAACAGATGATGCTCTCCAGGGCATGGGGGGCTATAATGGTTAGCTTCTGTCCCAACGTTAATTAATGAGCATCTTTTATTAGAAGGGCTGCTGCTGCTATAGCACTTAAGCAATGGGGCCACCCGCTAGCCACTGGGTCCAGTTTTTTGGATAAATACGCTACCGGCTTTTTCCAAGGTCCAAAAGACTGAGTGAGCACTCCCCGTGCTATTCCTTTCTTTTCCTCGATGTAGAGAGTGAAGGGTTTTCTACATCTGGGAGTGCTAAGGCCGGAGCAGATAGCAGCATCTTTTTTTGACATTATCAAAAGCTTGTTGGTGCTCAGGGGTCCATTGGAAGTGGACATCCCCCTTTATCAGCGGGTATAAAGGGGCAGCCAAAGATGTTAACCCAGGAGTCCATAACCTGCAAAAGCTGGCAGTCCCAAGAAACTCTCTGAGTTTTCTCTTATTAGATTGGGGCAGAATCTGCACAACAGTTTTTTTTCTGGGCTCAGGGAGCCATCGTTTGCCACCCCTGAGAGAATAACCCAGGAAGATTACTTCTTGCTGACAAATTTGGGCCTTTTGGCAGAAGCCTTATATCCAAGCCGAGCAAGCTCGAATAATAGTGCTTGGGTCCCAGACTCATAGGTCTCCTTGGTGTCGGCTGCCAGTAGAAGATCATCCACTATTGGAGTAGGGTGACTTCGGGGTGTGCAGTTTTGAAGTCATTGATGTCTCTGTGGAGGGCTTCATCAAAGAGAGTGGGGGATTTTTTGAACCCCTGTGGGAGTCTAGTCCAGGTTAGTTGGCCAGATGTTCCAGGTTCTGGGTCTATCCACTCTAAAGCTAACAGCAACTGACAGTACTTATGTATAGGCGAGCAGAAGTAAGCATCTTTTAAGTCCAGCACAGTGTACCATTTCCGCTACAGATTCAGAGTGCTAAGCAAATTATATGGATTGGGTACTGTGGGGTGAATGTCCTGCACTCTGTTGTTGATCTCTCTTAGGTCTTGAACAGGACGGTAGTCCCCAGTTCCTGGCTTTCTTACTGGTACCGGGGGGTGTTCCAGGCTGATTGACAGGGCCTTAGGACCCCAAGAGCCAGGTATTTATGAATATGGGGCCTTATCCCATCCTTAGCTTCTTTGCTTAGAGGATATTGTTTAACACTAATTGGAGACGAAGAGGCTTTTAATTCTACTACTATTGGAGGTTGTTGATGGCTAGACCTAACCCAGCAGTTTCAGCCCAGGCATTAGGATAATCTTTTAACCATTTATGGGGTAGTTTGCCTGTTTGATTAGTCCTATGGGGCGCAAAGAGTTGATGTTCATCTTCTACGGACATAGTCAAAGATGTGACTATGGGAGTTTATACTGAACGCTATAGAACCTCCACTTGGGGACCATTAGGTTTAAAGGTTATTCTAGTCCGGAGTTTGGTAAGCAGATTCCTGCCCATCAATGGGGCCGGGCATTCTGGAATTACTAGGAAACAGTGGTGGACTTTTCCCTTTCCGAGGTCCATGTTCATCTTAGTTGTCCAAGCCCGATATCTACTGCCATTAGCCCCTTGAACTAGGGACCATTTAATTGATAGGGGCGCCAGTGAAGTCTTAATGGCTGAGTATACTGCTCCTGTAATCACTTCAAAGTTCACTGTGTTCCCCTCAACTTCAAATGTTACTATGAGCTGGGGAAGGGGATCTGAGCCCCGAATTTTCTAGTCCTCTTCTAGAGTCAGCACGGCGGGCTGGCGTGGCTGCTTCTTTTGGGGGCACTCTTTGGCCCAGTGTTCTTTTTTATTACAGTGGGCACATTGATTTGAGGCCAGGGGCAGCCTTTGGCGTGGGCCCAGGTAACCCTTTATGTATCCCTGCTTTTTAACTTCTGGCCTATTTGCTGCTGTGACCCGAACCTTAGGCAATGCTTTACTCTGCCATTTGCTTCTTTCCTCCTTCTTTTGTTCCCTTTCCTTCTCTCTCTCCTCTATTCCCTTTCCTCCTCAGTTTCTCTCTTATAATATGCTTTCTCAGCTTCTCTGACTAAATCTCTTAAGGTCATATCTTATAATCCATCTAGACGTTGTAACTTTCTCTTAATATCTAGGGCAGTCTGCTCGATAAAGGCCATTGCAACAGATGCCTTTAGTCTTCTGCCTGAGGATCAAAAGGAGTATATTTCCTTTAGGCTTCCATAATTCTCTCCAGAAACATAGAAGGAGACTCATTAGGCCCTTGGATAATCTCTCTTACCTTGGACAAATTAGTCGGCCCTCTGGCGGCCGCTCAGAGACCCACTATTAGAGAACGGCGATAAGTGGACAGATGCTACCTACATTTAAAGGTGTTGGGGTCCCAGTTGGGTCGGTTCATGGGCCCGTAGGGATGGAGAGGGAGCATCACAGGGGCTTCCGAGTTTTCTATTATCCATCTCCTGCGGGTTTTTTTAGGTGGCCCAGCTTCCTTCAGGGGAGCAGGGCTGCTGCTGCTGCGGGGAAGTCCCCTGGAGGGCTTGGGTCTGGCCCAGTTGCCTCTAGCGGCGGAGAGGCTGAGTCAGCGGCGGGAGGATCATCTGGAACATGTTGTGGGTTGGGGAGCGAGGGTAGAGGATAAGGAGAGAGAGGAGTGTCCAGTCTTGTGACTCAGAATGGAGGGAAGAGGGGGAGGAGCAGAATGTTGGAATGATAGGATCGTGGGGCAAGGGGTATATGGCTGTTGATCTGGGTGGCCACGTGGACCCGGTGAAAGACAATATCTCTGACTTTTCGGATTAGAGGGAAGTGGAAGGATTCTTCTGGGGGCCATCCGACTCCTAGGATGGGCCATTCTGAAGCACAGAGAGTCTGCCAGGTCCGGCATTTTACTGAAAAAGAAAGATTCTTGGTACTTGAGCGGACATCAGTCCAATGATCAAGGTTAAGGGACAGAGGCATGGAAGTGCTTTGTCCCATAATGTCCCATAATGGGAGTTACTCAAACAGGGACAGTGAATACACAAACATGACACAGACAAAGACAAACAGTAAACGTTTAACATGAGTCCAAGACAAAGATTAGAACTGAGTAACTGGCAAAACATGATGGGTTAGACAATAAAGACAGACAGTAAACTCAACATGAGTTCCTGACAATGAACAAAACTGAGTAGCCAGCAAAACCTGATGGGCTGGAAAACCGAATCGTGAAGCAAAAAATAAAAGAGTTGAGGAAACTACTAATCCTCTATTTCCCGAGTCCTCTGGAGTGTCCCCCAGGGACGTGGCCTGTGGCTCTGTGACACATCTGTCAGCCACCGTCCCAGAGAGCTAATGTTCTTCACCAACAGCCATTTTGCCAAGCCCTAACCTGAAACCTGAAACCAGAAAGAGGCACCTTACTTACTCTGAAAGGAGTCCGTTGGGGTCTTTTTTTCGTCACTGCTGGATTTCTCAGCTAGGGCCTCCAGATGAAAAGACCACCAAGAGAATTTCTCATGAAACAGCAAAGGTTTTATTGGGGGTCCAGCATGCTGGGGCTCAGAGCTCACTTCAGAGGAGCAATGAACAAAGAGCCCCGAGAACAACATGAGCAGATTTTATATACATTCTTTAGAGAGGGCAGGGACTTAACATACATCATAGCTTCCTTTAGCAAATCACCGTATACCGTGGGAAAATCAAATAACAACTCTAAAACATGATTTGCACATTCATTGGTGGGAATAGTTCAGGCAGGGTGTTATTGGTTAGCCCTGAGAAGGGGTATACATTTAAAATGATTGGTTGAAGCCCTGAGATGTATATGTGCTGAGCTGCACGGTTTTTGAGAAGAGGTTGTTAAGTAACTAGGTGGTCAGGGAAGATTTCAACACACATCTAAAGGGCAGTTCCAGGAATTGTCTTAACTGCCACAGGAATTTCAGGCTCTGAGTGCAGCCTGGATACTTTACAGAACCTGGTTCTTTACGTTTCAATTTCAATTTCTTTTATTCTTTCAGAACCTTACAAAGGAAGGCGAGAGACTTCATCAACAATGACTGCAATTTTGGTCATTTTGGTTTTGGTAGCAGACATGGTATCTTTTTTTAGATCCTTACGGTGCTGGTAATCAAAGCCACAGCCTCACACAGGGCCAAGAGGCTGATTAAGACATATCCCATTCCAACGCAATTACTTCTCTGAGGTCAGTTACAGAACTCAGTCTCTGAGGGGAATCACATCAGAGTTCAAGCCCAGGTGGACCCAGTCATCTCTTCCAAACTCCACACAAATGACCACAATTAAAACCAAAACACTCCCCCAAGGCCCTCATCTTCTTCCATATATACATTCATCATAACCTCTGGCTGGATGTTTCCATGAATGTCACAGCCTAAGAGAGTTTCCAAAATAAGGTCTCTTTCCCTTCATTTGCCTAACCACAGGGTAGCCTGGACACCCTTTCTGTGAACCAGGATTGATCACATAGGTCTGCCGTTAATACTGCTCTGCTTCTCCAATTTGAGGCCTACTGACTGTCAGGTATAGTTTCTTCATGTGATTTGGAGTCATGAGAAAACCCAATCATCTCTGCAGGGCTTGAAAGAACTCATTTGTCCCAAAGGATCCCTATTCTCACTTGATGGAGGTCAGGAACCTAAAAGAGGAAGGTGAGAGACTTCATACACCATGACTGATCTTTTTTGCATTTTGGTTTTGGATGCACACATTGGATTTTTCTTTAGATCCAACTGGTGCTGAGAATCTAAGCCACTACCTCACACAGGGCAAAGAGGCAGATTCAGACACATCCCTTTACAAAGCATTTAAGCAAAGAGCCACAGGTGATGCCCATTCATTACCATTTGAAAACAGTTTTCTTCAGGATTCACAAAGGGCTGGCCTGAGGCAAAGACCTTCCTGATATTCATGGCAACAGGCAAATAGGTTAGCAAAAGGCCCAAAGCAGGGTTTCTCCACTGAGACTTTCCTGGTCACACTGATATCTGAGTTTTCTGAGATTCTCGCATTCCCTTCAGCTATCCAGTACATGGCCATGTCACAGAGCTTGGAGGTCGTACATATCTTGGACACAAAACCATGAGCCTATTCTGGAGAGTGGCCAGAATTCAGGAAGAAAACAGGATTTTGGGAAGATAGTAGGTGTTGCCCATCAATAATGAAACCTGCAATCCATTCCTAAAATGGGCAGGATGAATGCTGGGAAGCTTTCTACTAGACAGGACACATCCATTGATGAATTCTTATTTCTAATGTTTTCAACCACGGACACAGTGAGATACACAGACATAGAAACACTCACCTTGTCAAACGACTTTCTAGAAACAGTCCACTCCTAACCAAACATACTGACTTTCCTACCTATTCTGAGAACATGAGACAAATCCACAAACTCACACCCACATTCACAAAGGCCCCTCCTTCCCCCAAGTGAGTCTGTGACTTTCCAGAGTGTCCTCTGACTGGTGGACCATACTATGTTCCCCCGAAATGGCCTGTCCTGTCTCAGATCCGGTCTCCTTGTCCAACTCTGTGAAGTTGTCAGGAGCCTGGGCTGACCACTACCTGCTTTCTCTGGAAAGGCCCGTCTTCAGAGCTCTACTTGCATTTGGCCATCCTCAAATCATTAGGTATCAAGAAAGACAGACTCTGTCCTTGGTAAATCCAAACAAGTGAGCCAACTGGGACTGGGACTGGGACTGGCTCTGTGTGCCTGGCTTCCTGGATAACAAGTTCAGGGAGTTCCATCACCAAAGATGTGACTTAGGTCAATTCCTTCAGGAACGGAATGAGGTCACTGCCTTGGCAACCACTTTGTCCTAACAGTGGCTTCCAAGGGTTCCTTGAGATAGTGGCTGCCCCTACTTCCTGTGGCACTTTCACAAGTTAGAATGGTATATAAACCATAGGGACCGAGGAGAAGCTCTCCACACAGGGCTGGTTTGGTCCATCTTCTTTATATTAAGAAGAGAGAGGCTGATTCAGACACATCGTTTCATCCTGACCAGGTTGTTTGCAATGGAAGATGACTTTTGCTCTCTCAGGTCCTTTATATCTGGCTACATCTTCTCCTGGGATCATTTCTGCATCAACCTTTGAGGTTCTCAGCAATTGGAAGATCACCTACATGCCTGTATTGTAAGACCAACTCTGTCTATGCTCTTCTGTAAAGTTAGATTGAGAGAACAGTGTATGGTTAGGGTTAATAACATATTCTATTTGGGTTAGGCATCATTCTGCGGAATGAATAATGGTATTGGGAACCTGCAATATTCACAAGAATATATCGGTGAAATATAAGTATGAAACCAGAAAATCTAGGTACGATTTGAAGCCCTGAAGGGCATTGGGCCCTTTAGTGGGATACTTAGCTTTGAATTATGTTCTGCACAGATGTCTCAGATAAATCGATATGCAATGGCATAGGACCTTGTACCTTGGATGATTGAATGTAGAAGAGAACATCCAGTCAAAAATGAATAGTCCGTAGGATTAGAAAGATAGTCGGTAGGTTTAGTAAAAAGGGTGAGTATAGGAATCGGACCAAAAGTTCATTAGCAATATTGTTTCGTTTAGAGAGTGAATGTAAATATTAGCACATGTGAAAAGTCATTCACAATGATGAACTGGAGAAAATATGTAGGAAAAAGATATCAATAGAGACATTAGAAAATCAGGCAAAGTATAAGGTGAGTGATAGGATTAGACATTTTCAACATGGTTGAAGTTGAATGTATAATCTTAGGAAGAAACAAATATGTAGACACCAATAGGATTGACATTTCAGAGCATTAGGCAATCTGGACATGGTTGATTTTAGTATTCCATGCTCACTTTGCATTTTGCTTTGGTGAAAGGTTAATACAATAGGTACTTGTCACTTCCTGTTTTTCTGTATGCTTAACAAAACACTGTTGAAATCTTGAGAACTGTTTGCTAATTTTGTTCCCAGAATGTGCTGTCCCCAACTGCCAAACTGCAGAATGTACTCCCTCACCTGGTTGCATGCAAAGCACCCACTCGCCCTGACCCATCAAAAATTTCCTTCCATGCCCTCTCCAAGAAAAGTATATAAGCTCTCTTTAAGCTGTTCTCAGGGCTCTCTACTCTTGTCATGTGAGCTCTTAGCCCCAGCATGCTGGACCCCCAATAAACCGTTTGCTGTAGCTGAGTGAAAATGGTATACTCTTCTGGAATTAAAAGATGCTTTCTTTTGCTTGACTCTGCATAAAGATAGTCAGTTTCTGTGTGCTTTCGACTGGGTAGACCCAGAAACTGGAACGTCTGGTCAACTAACTTGGACTAAACACCCACAGGGGTTCAAAAATTCCCCCACTCTCTTTGATTCAGCCCTCCACAGAAATCTCAACAACTTCAGAACTACGCACCCCAAAGTCACTCTGCTTCAATATGTGGATGTCCTGCTACTGGCTGCCAACACCAAGTAAAACTGTGAGTCTGGGACCCAAGCACAATTATCTGAAATTGCTGAACTTGGCTATAGAGCTTCGGCCAAAAAGGCCCAAATTTGCCAGCAAGAAGTAATCTTCCTGGGGTATTCCATTAGAGGTGGTAAATGATGGCTCACTGAGCCCAGAAAACAAACTGTTGTGCAGATACCACTGCCATCTAACAGGGGACAACACAGAGAGTTTCTTGGGACTGCTGGCTTTTGCAGGTTATGGATACCTGGGTTTGTGTTCTTTGTGGCTCCTTTATACCCTCTATTAAATGAGGATGCCCAATTCCAATGGACCCTTTAGCACCAGCAAGCTTTTTATAACATTTAAAACACTGACACTGAACTCCTCAACTTCACTGAGCCCAGCCTGCAATTTCAGAAAGCCCTACACTACATTAAAAATGTACACCAACTTACTCACCTTGGTTCAAAGAAACTGCAGGCATTCCTGAAGGATCAGGAACAGAGATTTCGACTAACTCACTCACAGTGAAAGGAAATAACTCACAAAAGCCTGTCGGTTCTGTCAATTGGTTAAGGCTTACACTTCCAAGCTTCCTGCAGGAAAGCACCTACGAGGAACCAGACCAGGACAATTCTGGAAAGTGGACTTCACTGAAATTAAGCCAGCAAGGTATGGACTTAAATATCTCTTAGTCTTTGTAAATACAATTTCAGGATGGATTGAATCCTTTCTCACAAAAAAAAGAAAAAAAAAAAAAAACAACCGCTGAAACGGTGGTCAAGTACATCCTGAAAGATATTTTTCTAAGACACGGCCTGCCTAAGGTAATAGGGTCTGTTAATTGAACGGTGTTCATGGCCCAGGTGAGTCAGAGCTTAGCCAGGACCCTGGGGATTAATTGGAAGTTACATTGTGCATATAGACCCCAGAGCTGAGGACAGGAAAAAAAAATAAATAGAACCATTAAAGACGAAATTAAGAACCATTAAACGAAATTAAGCTTAGAGACCGGCATAAAAGATTAGAGTATGTTCCTGCCTTATGCAGTGTTTCATGCAAAAAATACTTGCTTGACAGACTAAAAGCTCTTGAAAGAACTCAGCGATACCTGTGGAAACAGCTGGCCACTGCCTACCACCCTGGGGACGAGGGGCCTCCACATGGATATCAAGTAAGAGACTTCGTCTACATAAGACAACATCAGGTGTCATCCCTGGAACCCGGCTGAAAAGGACCATACCAGGTGCTACTTATAACACCTACAGTGGTATATGTAGACGGAATCACTTGCTGGATCCATGCCTCTCATCTCAAGCCTGCGCCCTCTCCAGACTCTGGCTGGATACTGGAAAAGAGTGGTAACCCTTTCAAATGGTGTATTCACCAGGTGGATAAGGCTATAGATTCTCCCCTTGGCCACAAGTAGTCCTAATGCTCATCAGCCCGTACAGCAGCGATGGCTAATCACAAATCCTACTAGACAAGAAGTATGATCTATCTCGCATACAGCCCCCTTAGGGACTGGTGGCCATCTCTCCACCCAGATATTTGTCAGCTGGTTATAGGTCGTTCCTATTGGGATATCCCTGAAGAAGAGGATCCCACTAAAATTCCGTTAAATGCCTTCTGTACCATAGATAATGGAAACAAACATTATGGATGTAGGGACACACGAGCCAGATGCAGGTTGGCTAGCCTAGATTACTATGTTTTCCCGGTGGACTATCAAAACCACAAACAGCCATGGCTGTGTGGGGCAAAAGCCGACTTCTTCTGTAAGTCATGGGGATGTGAGCATACAGGGGCTGCCTGGTGGAATCCAAACTCCTCATCAAATTCAGTACACAGCATTGACCATATTACCAATTAGACAATCAAAACTGATGGCCCCCAGATGGGTCTCTAGATCCTCAAATTCTGTGTGACCTTTTTAACTTCTGCAAGTGCTCAAAAGGGTGAAAGGAGATTCCCCTATGGGCAGGCCAATTCCCTCCTTCTCTCACATCCTGAACTATGCTTCTCCAATAGATCCTCACCCTCTGCCTTCTGCTCCAGAATCTCTGCTGTCACTCCCACCTCAGCAACCTGATTTCTCCCCTCCAATTTCTAGATCAAAACCCAAACCTCGGTTCTCAGACAATTGCCCCCTTGCTGAGGTAGCAGGTAGTGAGTCACCCCTCCACCAACTCACTCCTCTCTTCTTCTGTCAGTGCCCACACCGGGTCCCACCAGGTCCTCTTACCAGCTATACCAAAGCTCAAACCAGCTGAGGAGAGCCCTCAGAACCCTATCCAAGATGTAATAAAAATGGCTTTTAAAGTTGCTTTGTCATCACTGAAAACAGGTTACTAAGAATTTAAAGTCCCTCAGAGACTTTTTGGGATACTCACTCCCGTCTTCCCCTCTGCTCTACCTGTTCTACTGCTCACGATTTTGTTGCTAGGAAAATCCCAAACCCCTTTCTCATTATTCTTTTACATCTCTCCTTTCTCATACACAGATCCATGTAGCTGCTCTCCCCCCCGCCTTCCCCATCTTTCCCCTCTGTAAAAGGCCCACAAAAAAGTCTTAACTGACCTTCTCCAAAATTCTTCACCAAGGCTGACTTTAGGACTTTCAGCAAAAGAGTCCCTATAAAAGAGTTCAATGTAGACAAACTTCCTCTTTTCATGTTGCCTGTTCTACTTGGCAACTGGCTGGAAAAATCAGCACTCCTAAGCTAGACAGCCCCTTACTAATTTTTCACAAAATATGTGAACAAGGCCTCTGGCCTTGAGCTGGGGCTTCACAGGGATGGCTACATTTGTAAGATAAAGAAGTTACCAACTGGACCCCATGGTAACAGCTGGCAGGGAGAAAACAAAAAAGAGAAGAAAAAAGCTCTCCCTCTCCTAGGTGTCCTTAAAAAGTTAACTTGCCCAGAACAGAGGAAAAAAAAAAGAAACAAAAACTGCTTTTTGTGGACTTCTGCAGACTGTGAACTTCTGAGCCCCTTCCATTACATATTGGGGACAAAATTCTAAAACTACCTAAACTTGGGGTTCAAGGGATTAATTGATTACAACAGAAGCAATGCCCTCTATATCCGGTTGCAACCAAATAGGACTGTTTCTCTGTTTTCGGTGCTATCTTAGGTGCCTTGCCCTGTCCATACCAACAAGAGTATTATTCTATATACTTAAACATTTTTTATGTTTTCATAAAATTGTCAACTGGTGCAATTAATTATGTAATGGTGCAGATGTTTCCCAGAGTGCTCTATCATGATGCAGGTTCATTAAGATCAAATAGCGGGGGGCATACAACCCGGTTCTGCCGGGAATCTGTATTCCTCACTTTAGCCATCCTATTAGGAATAGAAGTTGCTGCAGGGCTGGGCACAGGAACCACTGCCGTAGTCCATGGAACACAACAAATGACCCAATTAGAAGCAGCAGTAGAACAAAGCTTTAAGATATTAAACCTCCATCACAGCCTTACAGGAATCTTTAAAATCTCTCTCTGAAGTTGTTTTACAGAAAAGGCGAGGGTTGGACCTCCTCTTCATGAGAAAAGGGGGCCATTGTGCTGTATTGAGGGAAGAATGTTGTTTTTATTCCGATCATACTGGTTGTAAAATTATCTATGAGTAAATTGAGAAGACATCTTAAAGCGCATCAACGAGAGAGAGAGGCCCCAAAAGGGTGGTTACAGTCTTCGTTCACACAGTCCCCCTGGTAAACTATGCTTTTATCAGCTTTGGCCGGTCCATTAATAATCATCATATTATTGCTAACTCTAGACCCTGTTTGCTCCACCGTGTAGTTTCATTTCTTCAAGCTCAAATTGGACAAGTTAAATTTTGGTAATCAGACAACAATATACCCCACTAGCAGACATAAAATGTGACACCCCTCAATGATCACTTTTATGATTAAACGTAACCAGAAGAAGAAGTGGGGAATGAAAGATTAATAAAATAGGTATTTGTCACTTCCTGTTTTTCTGTATTCTTAACAAAACACTATTGAAATCTTGAGAATTGTTTGGTAATCTTGTTCCCAGAATGTGCTGTCCCCAAATGCCAAACTGCAGAATGTAATCCCTCACTCAGTTGCACACAAACCGTCCATTCGCCCTGAACCACCAATAAACTTCCTTCCCTTCCCTCTCCAAGTTAAGTATGTAAGCTCTGCTTAAGATGTTCTAAGGGCTCTAGGCTCTATTCAAATTAGGTCTGAGCCCCAGCATTCTGGACCCCGAATAAACCCTTTGCTGTTGCATGAGACAGTCTCTTGGTTGTCTCTTCCTCCAATGCTAGAATGACTTTTACATTGGTACAATCATAAGTATGACCTTTGCTTTTTGTGTCCAAAATATTACTTTGATAAAATGAATATATAGATCAGGAGACATGAGTATTTCTTCCACCATTTCTTGCAGCAATATTTTGAAGACATAAAATTAGTATTGGGTGTACAAATAGGTGTACTCTGTGTCTATGAATATAGAGATAATTCATGAGTAGACCATACTGTGAATAAATAATATAACTAGTTCCAACTTTAAATAATGGATCGAATTGATATCTGAAAAAATACAGGAAATCATATATTGATATACATACATTCATTCCAACGAGTTATACATCTAATAGTAATATTAGGGTTATGGTTTATCATGAAGAGTCTGTGAGTTTTGCTTCAAAAGTGATTATGGAAATCAAAAATAATGTGTTTGGGAAGAAGTCTCATGAAAAGACCAGTCAAGAAACATGGAGGAATACATGTGTTCTGAAGCAGGAAGTGATTGAAAGCGAAACAAATGCGTACAAATTTACTAACTTCTGGATGAAATATATATACTATGATGTGCATAAATTGAAGAAATAGTAATGAACCAGTGTTGAATAAAAACTAACATCAAAATATACATCATGTCCCATAGGAATCTACTTGCATTAATGTTAAACTGGATCAGTTACTGGAGAAATATTTGGATTTGTATGCAACAGTCACTGAAGTTAGTTTTCAGAACTAGGAAAAAAAATATGTATTTCAGGTGAATGAATACTTTTGAGAATAATCTTGTGAAAAGTTTACTATAAATCCACATACATGAACATGAATAAATGTAGGGAGTGAATAATAAGATGCATATATTTCATATTTTAAAAAATCTGGAGAGTATATATATATATATATATATATATATATATATATATATATATATACAAAACACAAACAAAGACATTAAAAAGTAGCAATATATATGCCAATCAAAATTCATCGTGAAATATATATCATCTACAGATCCAAAAATATTAATTTTACTGAACATGGATTTATGTATAATGTTGTTCAACTAGGAAGCTCACTCACAGTTCGAATTTTCAGTTCCAAAAGCGTTTAGGAGGAGTGATCTCTTCTCACACTTTGTATCTGCCAAGTTAGCCACCTCACAGGAATGTACGTGTGATACCAGGTAAGATTCTATATGTGCATATGAAAATACATGTGCTGAATAGCCTACAGAGAAAGGGAAACAGAAATTCACATATTTGTTAACTTTCCAAACACATGGAGAACTATTTCAACAAAAAATTGACAAGATTTATAACTCCTAACCTATATCATGCAAAAGGCAAAACCAAATATACACCGTGCCTCCTGTGAACTGCTTGTATTTCTATTCTATTTGGGTTATTTTTCTCCATCATATTAGGATTTGTAGTCAGAGTCTAATACGGTATAGGTTAGTATCAGGGGTTCAGTATTTCGAATGGAAAATTTGAAAATGAATCCAATGTGTATGTAAATATGTGCTACACAAAAATCTTCCCACTCTCATCCAGAACAATGCCTTGAGAATACCTTTGCCCTAAGTAAGACACAATTAGAAGAGAAGAGTTAGAAAATCTGTGAATACATATCTGGAATGGAATATGCTCAGGAGTTCAAAACCTTGGAAGTGGTAGAGGAGTTTCCAAAAGTAAAGGACAGGGTAAACACTCCACAAACATGGAGTTCTACTGGCCTAGAGAATTCTTGAGAATCTGCCTGTGAGGTTGGGCACTTGAAACATATGTTGTTGTCAGGAGCTTTAGCTTCCTTTCTAGTGAGACCATCAAAGCTCTGACTGAATCTATGAGACCTGGAGGACATGGTTTCTTCTTTTTCAATGAACATGAGTCAGCAGTGCTGAATTCTCTCTTTTTAGGTAAACTGTGGCCACTGGGGGCTAAATGTCTACCATGTGGACTGTGAAACCATATGGTCATCCTCCATTTTCATGGTGTTTCTTGCTGTTGCACTGGGAGTTTTGTATTTGCTTCATGATATGCAAGGTTTTCAACTGGGACACAGTGCAGGAGGGAGTTCTGTAACGTGTGGTGGGTCAGGGTCTGCAGGAGAATAAAAGAACAAGACTTCTATCCCACATAGCTTGCCTCCTTGACTATAGCAACCTGATTCTGAACAATGTCCTGAAACTTCTCCATATATCAAGATGCCTTTACATATAAGGGTCTGCTGGCTTCACCATGTCAGTCACAAGCCATTTGGAAGCCAATGGCAGATCCACATGGCCACCCCACAGATGTTTTATCACACACCTGCCCACCATTGCTCTAGGCCCACTACTCAGCAGGATACAACTTTCTGACATCTCTGTTAAAAACCATTTTTATGAAAACCAGTCAATCAAGGCACTGTCTGGTATATTCATTGTTGGGAAAAGTATACACGGCAGCCATAACCCAGAGAAAATTCCCAACATGGCGCCTAAGGACTTTTTCTTCCTACCTTCTTCTTTCCTGCAGTGGCGTGAAAAGTTCCCGCCCGTGTGAACTCTCCCGCCCCCTCCAATTTCAAATCTCGCTGGCGGAGAACCTTAGCCCCAATGAGAACAAATTCCTGGGCTCCGGAGGTGATATCTGAAAGAACTTGCCAATAAATGGGTTGCCTGCCATTTATCTAAGTCCTTCCATCTCCCCCTTAGTTATATATATACACACAGCTTTTTGCAATAAAATTGGAATTTTCTGGTGAAGTGTCTTTGCATGGGGAGTTCTTTCATTCTGGTGCCCCGTGAGAGGATACAGGTGAGCTCTTTCCAACAAGAGCCCCGTCCCCCACTCCGCCGAGACACTCTGCCCTAGTCCGCTCTTTTCAGACGCCAGCTTTCTGCACTCACCACTGATCTGATGTAAGTAATCCTCCCCTGACCCCGGCTCGCCAACTCCCTTCAGGCTGCCACTGGTTTTGTGACAGTGATCGTCAGGCACACTCCAGATGCCTGGTAGGGGAGAGGGAATTCCTCCCACTAAGACCTTTACTAGTTGCAGTGGACCCTCTGGTGTTTCGTTTCTTTTTGGGGCATGAGGCTTCTGAGTTTACACGAGAGGCTTTATGGATTTTCCTGCTCCACTGCCGCTGCTGCTGCCGGCTAGAGTTGCTGTATCCTGTGGGGTTGCTGTGTCTGGCTGAAGCTGCCTCTCTGCTCTGCAAAAACTGAACTCCCGGCCTGGAATTGCATTCTGTCAGAGCCAGAGTTTTGTTTTCATTACTGACTTCTTCTGCTGCAGTTGAAAACTTTCCTGACGTCAGGTTGCCCTTGGCTCCACCAATTCCTTTTGGTTTCACAGATCGCACTTCACTGGTGATGACCAGGTAGTGCCCTCTGTATTTCCTCGTGATGGCTTGTCATTTTGGGGACGCCCACCTGACCCCCGTTTGCCCTGAGCTTCCTGGAAGCCGTTCCAGCCCGGGTTTTCTCTTTGTCTTTCTTGCTTACTCCTATTCTCTCTCTCTCTCTCTCTCTCTCTCTCTCTCTCTCTCTCTCTCTCTCTCTCTCTCTCCCATCTCTCCCTGTGACTATGGGCACCTCTTAGTCTGCACCTGAAGACTCACCTCTCAAATGTTTAATAAAAAATCTGGCCACACTCTCCCTCACACCAGACATCAAGCCCAAAATTTAATCAAAATCTGTACCCATGATTGGCCTACATATCCACTGGATAATGGCAATCATTGGCCACCAGAAGGCTCCTTAGATCCAAACCTCTTCCGGGACCTTTTTAACTACTGCCAGCATCTGAAAAAGTGGAGGGAGATTCCCTGCATTTAAGATTTTAGCCTTCACACACAGCACCCTGCTCTCTGCTCCTTTTGCCCTCCCTCTCAGGTCCTCTTTGCTTGAAAACCCCTCTCTTCCCCTACTTCTATTCCTGACTTAACAGATTCTTCCTCATTCGACCAAGCAGATGAACCCCCACCTTATCCCCCAGCCCCATCTGCCCCTTCTCTCCCGCTATACCTTCCTCTTTCTCTGCCTAATTCCATGGATCCTCCGCCTTCCGTTTCATCCCTCTTTCCTCCGCCCTCTTCTGCCTGCTCCACCTCCTCCTCCTCCACAGAGACACTCCCTTCCTCTCCCTCTCCTTCCTGTTCACCGCCTTCCTCTTTCAGTCCTCCTGTTACCAGGTCTAAGGGACTCCTTCCCACCCCCAAGACAATTGCACCCCTTTGTGAGGTAGCTGGTCCCGAGGGTGTCATCAGAGTCCACGTTCCGTTTTCCATGTCGGACATTACTCAGCTAGAGAGGAAGTTAGGCTCTTTCACCACTGACCCCACCACTTACATTCGGGAGTTTCAATGGGTCCTGCAAGTATGTAGCCTCACTCATTATGACATCTACATGCTCTTGGCCAATACACTTCTCCCCAAGGAAAGGCAATGAGTCTGGGAGCTAGCCCAAGCCCATGCTGATGAAAATCATAGGACCAATCCTACCCACCCCACAGGCCCTCATGCTGTCCCAGAGCAGGATCGCCTATGGGATTACAAGACCCGTGAAGGCTTACAGTTTCGTGACCTTTTTACATCCTGTCTCTTGGCGGGGCTGAAAAAGGCCACCCGCAAGGCTGTTAACTTTCAAAAGGTGCAGGAGGTCATTCAAAGGAAGGAGGAAACACCTTCAGATTTCCAGGATAGACTAACCAAGGCCCTTCAACAGTACACAAAACTCGACCCAGAAACCCCAGATGGCCGTCATGTCTTAATGACATACTCTCACTATTAAAAGTCACCATTCACATATCACCCCACATTATTCTACCTCTCATTTCCTCATGATGTTCCTAGGGGCAAATACACCTCCTTCATGCAGTCTCCCACGACTATCTAAACCAGTTAACCCTGAGGTTTGGGACACAACTACACCCTCTATGGCTAAATGCAGTCCTATTCATATTGTCTTACGGGACCCTTCAAGATATATTAGTCAACCATGATATCCACTCACAACCACAGCCTTCCTCGGATTAGAACCCATCATCCAGGATTTATTATGAAAGGGGTATCTTAGGCCTACACAATCTCCGTTCAACACCCCCCATTCTGGCAGTTAAGAAACCTAACGGGTCCTACAGGCTGGTTCAAGACCTTCACCTTGTCAACTCCTCTGTGGTCCCCATCCACCCTCTAGTGCCCAACCCTTACCCCTGCCTCTCTCAGATCCATGCCACTACTACCCACTTCTTGATCCTAGATTTCAAAGATGCATTCTTTTCTATTCCCTTGTCATCAGAATCTCAGGATATCTTTGCTTTTACGTGGACTGACCCTCACACCCGCCATTCTCGTCAGCTTACCTGGACTGTCCTCCCACAGGGATTCAGGGATAGGCCCCATCTCTTTGGCCAAGTTCTTGCCCAGGACCTCACATCCTTTCACCCTACCTGTCCTGACTCTACTCTCCTTCAATATGTCGATGACCTTCTTCTATGTAGTCCCTCTTGGGAACACTCTCAATCCCACACTGCTCAGCTTCTTAATTTCCTAGCATACAAGGGATATAGGGTGTCTCCCCACAAGGCCCATGTTTTCCAGTTTTTTCTCATCTATCTTGTTTTTTGCCTTACACCTAGGAAAAAGGAAATAACACTCGATAGGAGGCAACTCCTTTCTGATCTTCCAGTGCCCCATACGAAAGCCAAAATACTATCATTCCTAGGACTAGCATTTATTTTAGGGCCTGGATCCCAAATTATTCTCTTCTAGCCAAAAGCCTGTATGACCTAGCAAAGGGACCCCCTAGTGAATCTCTTGCCTCCTCCCCTAACTACCACTTCTGCAGGCTTCAGCAACTCCTCTTAAAGGCACCTGCCTTGCACCTTCCTGATATTTCAAGACCATTTCATCTATATGTCCATGAAAAAGGGGAGCAAGCATTTGGGGTCTTAGGTCAAAACTATGGGCCTACATTTGCACCTCTGGCATATATGTCCAATAAAGTAGACCATACAATCTGTGGGTAGGCCCCTTGCTTAAAAGCTCTGGCTGCTGAACAAATTTTACACAAAGAAGCCTCTAAGCTGACTTTTGGGGCCCCTTGAACTATTCACTCCCCACATCACTTGAAGGATCTTTTAGCTTATAAGGGCCTTCAAACCCTTCCTCCATCCAGAGTTCTGTCGCTCCCCACTTCATTTCTGGAAAACCCTAATATTACTTTCCTCCCCTGCTCTGCACTGAACCCTGCCTCACTGCTCCCAATGACTCCCACGTCTAACACAACAATTCATAATTGCTTGGAAACCTTAGATGATTTCCTTCCCTGTCATTCTTCAATTTCTGAGGGACCACTCACCAAGCCTGACCTTATCTGGTTCCCTGACGGCAGTTTCTTTAGGCAGAATGGCACTCATTACTCTGGATACACTGGAGTTTCAGCCACTGAGATTATAGAGGCCAAAGCTCTACCTTCAGGAACTACCAACCAGCAGACTGAACTCATAGCAGCCACTCGTGCCTGCCTTCTAGCACAAGGCAAATCCCTCACCCTTTATACTGACTCAAAATATGTCTTCCATATCTTATTTTCCCATGCTGCAATATGAAAGGAGCGAGGACTACTTACCACCAAAGGTAATGTGATCACTAATTCGGCTCTTATAAGCAATCTGATAGGGCCTCCCACTTTCCCACCCAGTTGGGAGTTGTCCATTGTAGGTCACATCAGAAGGACGGCTCTCTTATCACTGAGAGCAATGCCAAAGCTGACCAGGCGGCATGAATGGCTGCCACCACTTCCAGTTATTGCCCCCATTGGGGGACATATAATGGCCACTTTAGACATCTCATCTGAAGCCACTACTTCTTCCAGTAAGAACAAGGATCTTTTCAATTTCCTTTATACTCTATTCCATTCCGATTCTCAGTCTTTGACCCTCTTTTTACAGAGCTTCTTCTCCCTCACCCCCTCTGACAAAGCCATGCTACAGAATATAGCCTCTAATTGTCAGATCTGTCAGCGGACCAACCCTCATACTTTTTTAAGGCCCAAACCTTTCCCTTCCCACCAAGCCCGGGGACACATTCCCACTGCTGACTGGCAGGTACACTTCACCAACATGCCCAAAGTATGGCACACTAAATACCTCCTTGTCTTTGTGTACACTTTCTCTGGTTGGGTTCAGGCATTTCCCATTTCCAATAAAAGGCTTCCACTGTAGCTTCAATCTTTCTGACAGTCATCATCCCCAGGTTTGGAATGCCCACTTTCCTACAATCTGACAATGGCCCTGAGTTTATTTCTAGGATCACACAAAAGGTCTCTCAAGCCCTCTCCTTCAAGTGACATTTTCACTGTCCATATCACCTTCAGGCTTCAGGGAAAGTGGAAAGGGTAAATCGTACTCTAAAGGAAGTCCTTACCAAATTGACAATGGAATTAAACTTAGACTGGGTCAAACTCCTTCCCTTGGATTTGTTTCGAATCAGAGCTCTACCTAAGAAACCATCGTTACTGTCTCCCTTTGAGATAAGGTATTCAAGACCTCTTATCCCCCCTGGATTGGTCATTTCACAAGGACCTCTCACCCGAGATTTGTCTTTGCCTCTCTTGTTTTATCTTCGCTCAGAACTCTGGAAATATCAGGACTGGCTTCTTCTGGACCCAGTCCCCACTCCAAACACTCCTCCCTTAACAGCTGGGAGTCTAGTCTATTATAATACCCCAGAGGAGAACGGGCCTCTTGCCCCAAAATGGGAAGGCCCCTATCCTGTCATTCTCTGTACCCCCAACTCCACCTAACTCTCCTTATCAGACAACTGTCTCACCCCTTGGATTCACATATCTAGGTTGAAGCCATATCACCAAGAGGCCCACCTGATGACGACAGGACCACCCCAGAGGAACTCCAAGAATCACCTCCTGAACCTCCCCTTTACTCCTGCTCTCCACTCCCATCTCACCCATTTAAGTTGCGGCTAACACGGTGTTCCCCGCAGAACAATTCCTCTTAAAGAAGGCACAATGAGCTCTCCCAACACCCTAGTCTTCTCTAACTGCTTGTTTTTTGTGCTCTGCTTATTTTCTCTGCTCTGTCAGGACTGGTATCTACCCTCCTCTGCTACAATGTATTTTTTCACTCTTCGGGAATGATACTCAGAACATGGCATGCAGAATGTCCACGCAGTGGATGCAACTGCTTGCTTCATCCACAACTGCACATCTATTTCCCTAAAATTGTCACCTTCAAGGACCTTCGTCCCTGGTAGCTGGAACTGGCCTTTCATTTGCTTCCTTTTTCATCAAACCAAAGACTATTGTCATTGGTGGCCTGAGATATATAATGGGTGCCCCTATAAGTCATGCAGGTTCCATCATGAACGTGGTAGCTATTCTTACCACTCACTTGGTTACCATGAAGGGTGGACTTCTAGTTACCTAAAGTGGCATAAAGGCTCTTCATCCAATAACAATGGATGGTATACTTTAGATATACCTGACCCCAAGGCCAAACGTTGGGACTATGTTGAGTTTGCTGTCTATGCTCGGACAACCTCAGCCAGACCCACAATGTGGATGACTGTTGGCCACACCCTGATTACGCCACCTAAGGCAACCATCCAGGTAGTCGAACACATTAAGGAGTCAGAATCAAAACTTCGAGATCTTATCCATAGCTCATTTAAAGAGGATTCAGAGCCTTCAACCCCCTCAGGTCCCCCTCCCACATGGCTCAATTTGCTACACCAAACTCTTTGATTATTAAACTCCACCCCTCTTTCTGTGCCTACTTCTCAGTTCTTTCTCTGTGCTTCACTTAGTCGTCCACTTCTAGCAGCGGTCCCATTAGCGGCAGGAAATATTTCAGCAAAAACCTACAATTTCTCTAAGAAAGGAAAACCCCTACATGTGACACGTATCCCACTATGGGAAAGTTGTTCCACCAATACTTTATTTCCTTTCATCTGTTTCCACCTGACAATAATGAATTCTTTACCCATTTGTTCCTTGAGCTTTAGCACCCCATCGAGCCCTGATTTATGAAACCTGGACATTTTCTCTGGTGTAACGGGTCTATAAGTACCTCAACAATCAATGTCTCTGGCATCTGTTTCTTGGTTACGGTAGTTTCTCAGCTGTCATTGTATACTCCCATCGAATTCCGACAGGTGGCCCTACCTTCCTGCACCCTTAGGGCAGTCTTTCTGCCGGTTCTGGTAGGCCTCACATTAACAACCTCAGCGGCGAGTCTCGAACTCTCTGGTGAAGCTATAGGTCATGCTCTATGGGCATCCAATGACCTGCAACAAAAACTGCAGGAAGCACTTGATAACACTGCTCAGTTTCTGGGCTCCTTGCAGTGACGGTTACTTCATTGGCACAACTGGCTTTACAGAACCGAAGGGCAATTGATCTTCTCATTGCAGAAAAAGGGGGAACATGCCTGTTCCTCAGAGAGGAATGTTGTCATTATGTTAATGAATCTGGCCTAATAGAAAAAAATGTTGTTAAATTGCAGGAATTATCAACCCAATTGCTTCCAATCCTTTCTTGCCATGTACTTACTACCAATCTTGGGGCCCCTTATTGGGATGCTCCTTTTTTGTGCTCTCTTGCCCTGCATAATGAAGTGCCTTCAAACCCAACTGAAAAAAAATTTCTAATCAAACATTCAACCAGCTTTTGCTTAGGCACTAGCAGCCTCTGATGACTGATGAACCCCCAACATCTCCAAGAGAACAGTTCACTCAGTGCTGAAGCTCACTACCAGGCACGATGGAATGCAACGGACATCAGACAGTGAGAGACAACGAGCTCGGAGAACCTTTTAATCTGCCATCCTGGATTAATGAGTCTTTATGTCCTTCTAAGTTTCCTCATGGCCCTTGGCCTCTTCTCTGTCAGTCCCCCAACATGGTACTTCTGCCAAAAATTGACCTTTGCTTTAATTTTTATCTTAATTCTGTTTTTATTCGCTCTGATCTTCTTCAGGTGCTGGTGATGCCATGTCCAGGCAACGCTTCCAGTATTTCCCAGAGTCTCTGAAACAGGACCAGTGACTGATACCAACAAACTCCTCCATCCAGGACTGGTTCAATGCCATCGACAACTTGAGGCTTCAGGGAACTTTCATAGACTTCACCCCTATGGAAGTAGCTGTATGTAGCCACTGGGTTTTCTTTCTGGCTGCCATGATATCCCCAGACCTGCCCCCCGAGAATTCCTCCACTTCCCATTCTAGGCCCCACAGTGCCCCCAAACAGCAAGAAGCAGCCGGATCTGACCAACGACGCCACACTTCCTAAGAAAACAAAAAGGGAGGAATGTTGGGAAAAGTATAAACGGCAGCCATTCCCCAGAGTAAAAACCCCAACATGGTGCCTAAGGACTTTTTCTTCCTACCTTCCTCTTTTCTGCAGTGATGCAAAAAGTTCCCGCCCGTGTGAACTCTCCCGTCGGCGCCAATTTCAAATCTCTCTGGCGGGGAACCTTAGCCCCAATGAGAACTAATTCCTTGGCTCCGGAGCTGATATCTGAAAGAACTTGCCAATAAATTGGTGCCCTGCCATTTATCTAAGCCCTACCATCACCCCTTTAGTTCTATGTAAGCACACAGCTTTTTGCAATAAAATTGGAATTCTCCTAGCGAAGTGTCTTTGTGTGGGGAATTCTTTCACTCATGATCAGCAACAGGATATCCAAAGGTTCTCCAGTGCCACCTGGTCTGGGAATTTCAGAAATTTGATGGTATTTATTTAGCCATTTTTGAAGGATGAAGTTGGAGTTACTGTGGGTTTCAATTCATGCAGGAAACATTATATGGTGAGGAAGCTCATTTCAATGAAATCTCTGGAGAACACTCACAGGCAAGCTTCCCAAAGAGTGGCCAAAAGTTCACATGAAGCCAGGATCACTGAGGTCTACAATGTGAGGTCCATGTGTGTTTAGACTCTCAACTTTGGCTGCCAAGTCTTTAAGAATAAAATCATGTGATATCCTGGCTGAGATTCCCAGTGCCCTGTGGAAAGCCTCCCTGGACCTCTATCTCAGTTTCCAAGGGTGATTCTGATGCGTGGCCTTCTAAAATCCCAACACATTTCATGGCAGTACTTCTCTGAGGTCAGTTCCAGAACTCAGTCTCTAAGAGGAATCACACCAGAGTTCAAGCCCAGGTAGGCCCAGTCATCTCTTCCAACCGCCACAAAAATGACCACAATGAAAACCAAAACACACCCACAGGGCCCTCATCTTCTTACATATAGACACTCATCATAACTTCTGGCTGGAGTTTTCCATGAGGGGTGCAGCCCAAGACGGTGTGAAAAATAAGCTCCCTTGCCGCTCATTTGCCTAAAGTCCGGGTGGCCTGGAAACCCTTCTTGTGAACCAGGAGTGATCAAATAGGCCTGCTGTTAATACTGCTCTGCATCTCCAATTTGAGGCCTACTGAATGTCAGGTATAGATTCTTTATATGATTGGGAGTCATGAGACAAACCAAAAACCTCTGGGCT